>NW_004457302.1:62514-65012 GCF_000313135.1 Acanthamoeba castellanii str. Neff | reverse complement strand
CGATGGAGGTGAGGTGGCCATGGTGGTGCCCATGTAGACCAACATCAAAATCTCTGGGACCAGGCCGACAATGGTGGCGACGGAAAACGACAGCACGGACACATTCGATACCTGTATGCCGCAGAGCGTGTGTGAGCATGGTTGTGTGCGTGTCGTGTGTGTCGTGTGTGTCGTGTGTGTGGAGAAAGAAGCGAGCGGCAGTACCGAGAAGAGGCCGTTCTGCACGCCGAACGGGATGGGGGCCATGCGCATGATGAGGATGAGGTAGAAACCCTTCGACTCCATGGTGTGCATGAAGGCCTGGAGGGTGGGGCTCTCGTTGATCTTTCGCTGGAACCAGCCCTTGCACAGCACGCGGCACGACCAGAACCCGAGGATGGACCCCGTGATGGTCCCAATCAGCACGGTCACCGAGGCATTCAAGATTCCTGCACAACACAAAAAAAGAAATGAGAATTAATCAATCAATCCATTACTGTAATGTGTAGAACAAAGATTTCGGAGCGTTTGGCTTCTCCTGAGATTGATGCAAGGGAGGTTCAACAGAACTGACGGGGTTCTACGCACCAAGGACAATTCCGTCTTGACCGTAGATGAAGCCCGCCGCGAGGCCGAGAGGCGTGTAACCGATGAGCATGAAGGGGAGACCGGTGAGGGTGAAGGCGACGACGAAGAGCACATTGCCCCAGTAGCCAATCTTCTTCACCCACTCGAGGAAGACGGCGAGGTAGCCCGTGGCCGAGAACCAGTAGAAGAATGCGCAAAGCCCCGCGCCACCGATGACAGATACGATGATTTTAAGCCACGTCCTCGCTGTCCATCGAGGCCACCATCGCATAAGGCACGACAATTGATGTTTCGTATGCTTTGAGTCATCGGCCGCGTCATTCAATGGAGGAGGTCCCATGTTGCAAGAGAGACGAGGAGGAGGGGAGAAGAAGGAACAAGCCTGCGCTATCGATCCAATTCGGAAGATCAAAAATTCAAACGCTCGGCGCGGGTTGTCGCATGCGATGAGGAGCGGATGATGAGACGAAGGTCGCCGCGGACAGATCGAACTGAGTTTGCAATCCCGCCGTCTTGAAGGCGGGAGTGGTGGCGGACGAAAAGTTGGGCGCCTCTCGTCTCGCTTTCTCGTTACACGGGGAATTTGCACAAATCGAAGGCTCTCGGGAAAATTCAACTCGGCGAACTCCGCGAGGAAAATTCGAGTTATGTGAGATATGCGCTCGGACTTTGCAGCTTCCTTGCTGACGGGGCACGTAGCACGATTTTCTGTTCGCGCATCGATTCAGATCGGACGCAGCGGGCGCATTGTTCTCCCTAGGAGGTCTGGCTTCGATCTGCTGAAACCATCGCTCGTTGATCTGAACGAGTGGACCATAAATCACCAAACCGTGATTGATGTTTGCTGAGCTTTCCAACAACTCAGCGAGAGGTGCTGGCTACTACGGCTACGCTTACGAACCACAGTCGCCTCCTCCCAAGCGTTTTTTCAGCAGAATGGGTCCTTTCTCTCAGCTCCACTCTCGGCACAAGCAGGTGCCCACCCCCTTTTTTCTTTTTTGTCTGTTGGGCCATCTTGACTCTTCATCTTTGGCGCACAGGTTGTTGTGGGCCTCGTCGTGGTGTTCCTCTTCGTGGGCGCCCTTCTCTACTTCAACCCTGCTGTCCTGACCGATGGCACCGGCGCCTCGCCCCACTCGCGTGGCCTGAAGGACTCTCCACTCGAGGCTCACCTCCGCTACCCTCTTCAGCAGGTGCGCGTTTCCTGCAGTTCTGGCCATCATCCTAAGATTATTCTCACCCATCCACTTCACTTTGGCATGGCCACAGGCGTACCACAAGTACAAGCCGTCATCAACGCACTACTCCATCACCATCGTTGCCGACATGGACAAGGCCTCCAAGACTGTACCGCCTCTTCCTCTCCCGCACTCATGCGCATTGATGCGCGAAAACTGATCCATTGTACAACACAAAACAGGACGACAAGAAGTGGCGCAGCACGCTGAAGAGCGGCACGCTCACGCGCAACCCCCGAGACCAAGAAGTACACCATCGCCTGGGATAGCGAGGTACGTACCCACCCGCCTGTGTTCGTTTCAACGCAACGCAACCCAACCCAACGCAACCCAACCCACCAGATGGATGTTACGTCGGTGTTCAACGACGGATCTCGAGGAATGGAGCTGTCGGAGCTGGCCTACTTCAACGAGCAGCTCCTTACCTTTGACGATCGCACCGGCATCGGTAGGCCACCACCACCACCCACCACCAGTGCACTCCCATCCGCACCTCGCGGTTGGTGTAATGAGTGAACTGACTTCGGGCTGCCAGTGTACTTTGTCGAGGGCGAGAAGGTGATCCCCAAGCACATCCTCATGGATGGCAACGGTCACATCGACAAGGTGCCATTCCTCTCCTTCTCTTTCGTCATCGTCATCGTCATCGTCATGTTGATTACTCTTTTTCTGCACTGCACTGTATTGTGATTA
>NW_004457302.1:59178-62448 GCF_000313135.1 Acanthamoeba castellanii str. Neff | reverse complement strand
GCGACGTCGACGAAGAAGAAGACGAAGACGGCCGCGACGGTGCAGCAGGCGCTGTCGCAGGACCCGCCGGTGCACTACGTCCGCTTCGCGCTGATGGCCAAGCGCAGCGTCGAGTTCTGGGGCGGGCGCAAGGAGCAGCAGCTGACCCAGCGCCGCGAGGAGGAGATCAAGCTCCGCAAGCGTAAGGACGTGCTCGCCACCCGCACCACCGAGGCCGGCGGCGATCTCGAAGGTTCGTGCGCCTGTGTTTCATATTTATATTTCAGTATTTCTATATATATATAGAAAGAGTGGTATGGTTATGATATCAACTCTATATTTATTATATTTGATGAAAACAGAGCTGCGCATGCTGGAGGCGACGATCGATGCGGGCTACAAGGTGGCCATGCCTCCGAGCCTCAAGGCCGCTCTCGCGCACAAGCTCGGCGGCAAGGACCAGTTCCACTTCAGAAACATCACCGAGGACGAGCTGCTGGAGGTACGCACACGCACCACGCACCACCGCACACGCACCACGCACCACCGCACACGCACCACGCACCACCGCACACGCACACGCACCACCGCACACGCTCATTTGTCCGCGCCGTCTGATCTGTCGTTGGTGTGTGTGTGTGTGTGATGTAAACTGCAGCTGCTTGTGACGCCACGAAGCACCAAGACGGAACAAAACGAAGAGGACGAGGGCGAAAACGACGTGATCGTGGTGGGCGACGAAGACGAAGACGAAGAGGCCGAGAATGGAGAGGAGGAGGAGGACACGAACGCCGCCGAAGCCGACGGTGGAGACGGCGAGGAGTCCGCCCCCATCTTCGTCATCGACACCAAGGGAGCACCCACGTACGTACCCTGCGCGTGTTGCGTGTGTCGCATGTGCACGTTGCGTGCGTTGCGTGTTGCGTGTGCGGTTGGACCTCACGAAGTGTGCGTGCGCCCATAGGCCGAAGCACACGGCGAAGCCCGCTGCCACCGCCGACAAAGAAAAGGCCGCGGCGCCGAGCAGCCTCCAGCGTGACGTGGCTGCCCTCCTCGAGCAGCTGAGCGAGGAGGAAGAAGAGTAGTTGGTTGTAGCCGTTGTCACCGATCGCAAGCAACGACTTCTTCTGTGGCTTTCTCTGATCGTCCGAGTTGGCGCTGGTGAGTGGTGCGCTGCGGGAAGTGCGCTCCGCTCTTTTCGGAGTTGCGCGTTGGCTCGAATCACAGAAAAAGCGGGAAAACAAAATCCAAATAGAGGAGTCCCGTACACAACGGTTACAAACACAAAAGAACACAAAAGAGCTCACGAAGAAGATGGCGTGCCTGAACCCTGTTTGGCCCGGAGCTGGTGGCGCTTGCTGGGAGCTGTGGAAGTGTAGCCCGTACGGACCCTACTACTAGTCTTAGGGCTCTTCCTTTGTCTCTCTGCCTCTTTTTTCTCATCCTTTCTTTTCCTCTTCGCCCCCCAAAGGTGTTGCGGAGACCCTTGCAACTTCAACGACGGCCTCTACTGCTGTACGGCGCCCTTCACCCTTCTTTCTTTCAAAACAAATCCTTTGCACTTCCACCTCGAGGCTTATAATGTTGTTGTTGTTGTTTGCAGGCTTCACGTGGTACTGCTGTACGCCCTGCAACCTCTCCAAGCTGTGGGCGCACACCCTGGAGCAGGACTGCCAGTTCATCAACCACTTCATCCCCACCTTCCTCTTCAGCTGGTACAGCGCTTTGCACTTTGCACCCATGCTCCTTTTTAGGCCAACAGTTGTAACAGTACATGTTTGCGACATATAAGTAGAACAACGCGTGCTAATTTTTCGTTGTGTGCGTGGCTGCTGCAGCATCGTGGGTCCCATCGTCCGCCACAACCTCCGTCTGAAGGCGGGCGTGGGCGAAGACGATGCCGCCAACTGGATCGGCGACTTCTTCTGTGCCTGGTGCGTCAGTCACACACACACACTTTCGCTTCTCCTCCATCGCCTGCCTGCGCGCTCCGTCATGCTAACGTGTAGCGATCAACGGTCGGCTCATCGGCCCATCGGCGCAACAACAGGTGTTGTGGCATCTGCACGGTGGCGCAATTCATGAGGACCACCAGCAAGAGCGATTGGGACTCGCTCAACGACCTGTCCGAGCACGGCCTTCGCATCTACGTTGAACCCATCAAGATGGTCAAGCCCTAGTCAGGCACAATTGGTCCCGGTCAGTTGCATACCAACCAATAAACCTGGAATGCATGGACCTCGCGAGTTCATCACATGCGAGAAGTCAAAGGGAAGAGGTTGAGAGGGATTTCGGGCGAACCTTAAAAAAGTGACCAACAGGGGCACAACTTCTTCTAAATTTCGATAGCGCTCCAACCTGACGGCCGTTGGCTTTTCGTTCGGTTTGGCTACATCAACGTCTCTCCACCACCTACAAAAAGGCTCTGCGAACCAGCATTCATCATTCAACCACAACAACTACAACTACCAACTCTTCAACCAACACCAACTACCACCATCAACATGTCGTCGAACGAGCCCTCTAAGACGTCCGCCTACGGAGACAAGGCCATGGGCGCCGTGAAGGAGAACGCCGGCTGGGCCATGGGCAACAAGCAGATGGAGACCGAGGGCAAGGCCCAGGGCGCCAAGGGCGACGCCCAGCTCGAGGCCGCCAGGGCCGAACAGAAGGCCATCGGCGAGAAGGACAAGCTCAAGGGCAACATCAAGGAGACCGCCGGCAACCTTCTCGGCAATGAGCAGTGGCAGGCCGAGGGCAAGGGCGATCGTCTCAAGGGCGAAGCTCGCGAGAAGATGAACATCTAAGCTCCACCACCGCTACAATGCCCCATTCTTTCTTGTCTGTAGTGACGGTGATCATACTGAGTGTGCATCACACTTGATATCTCGTCCCACATAAAAAGCAACTTTACACTCTACTTTTGTGTCTCCTTGTTTCAATTCAAGCGGTAGTGAAGGTTTGTGGGATCTGGTCAGAGGGTTATTATTTGGCAACACATGCTGGTATACTGCACAAACAACAAATAAATAATTGTAAAGGGGTGTACCCCTTCGCAAAAAAATAAAATGTAAAATAAAATACTCCGGATGTTTGTCTCTCTCTTTCGCTCTTTCTTCCTCTTCGTCGTGTCCACCATTCTCCTTCTTCTTATACATTGATGAGCAAGGAGGGCTGCTCCTGCCTCTTCGCCAGCCACATGACCTCGTACTCCTGGTTTTTGTTGTGTCGAGGATGTGTTCACATCCCACCAGACTGTCAGCAAACGCAGTGTGTATGTATACGCAGATA
>NW_004457302.1:35057-57471 GCF_000313135.1 Acanthamoeba castellanii str. Neff | reverse complement strand
ACCGGTGAGGGTGAAGGCGACAACGAAGAGCACATTGCCCCAGTAGCCAATCTTCTCTCACCACTCGAGGAAGACGGCGAGGTAGCCCCGTGGCCGAGAACCAGTAGAAGAATGCGCAAAGCCCCGCGCCACCGATGACAGATACGATGATTTTAAGCCACGTCCTCGCTGTCCATCGAGGCCACCATCGCATCAGGCACGACAATTGATGTTTCGTATGTTTTGAGTCATCGGCCGCGTCATTCAATGGAGGAGGTCCCATGTTGCAAGAGAGACGAGGAGGAGAGAAGAAGGAAGAACAAGCCTGCGCTATCGATCCAATTCGGAAGATCAAAATTCAAACGCTCGGCGCGGGTTGTCGCATGCGATGAGGAACGGATGATGAGACGAAGGTCGCCGCGGACAGATCGATCGAACTGAGTTTGCAATCCCGCCGTCTTGAAGGCGGGAGTGGTGGCGGACGAAAAGTTGGGCGCCTCTCGTCTCGCTTTCTCGTTACACGGGGAATTTGCACAAATCGAAGGCTCTCGGGAAAATTCAACTCAGCGAACTCCGCGAGGAAAATTCGAGTTATGTGAGATATGCGCTCGGACTTTGGCGCTTCCTTGCTGACGGGGCACGTAGCACGATTTTCTGTTCGCGCATCGATTCAGATTGGACGCAGCGGGCGCATTGTTCTCCCTAGAAGGTCTGGCTTCGATCTGCTGAAACAATCGCTCGTTGATCTGAACGAGTGGACCATAAATCACCAAACCGTGATTGATGTTTGCTGAGCTTTCCAACAACTCATCGAGAGGTGCTGGCTACTACGGCTACGCTTACGAACCACAGTCGCCTCCTCCCAAGCGTTTTTTCAGCAGAATGGGTCCTTTCTCTCAGCTCCACTCTCGGCACAAGCAGGTGCCCACCCCCTTTTTTCTTCTTTTTTGTCTGTTGGGCCATCTTGACTCTTCATCTTTGGCGCACAGGTTGTTGTGGGCCTCGTCGTGGTGTTCCTCTTCGTGGGCGCCCTTCTCTACTTCAACCCTGCTGTCCTGACCGATGGCACCGGCGCCTCGCCCCACTCGCGTGGCCTGAAGGACTCTCCACTCGAGGCTCACCTCCGCTACCCTCTTCAGCAGGTGCGCGTTTCCTGCAGTTCTGGCCATCATCCTAAGATTATTCTCACCCATCCACTTCACTTTGGCATGGCCACAGGCGTACCACAAGTACAAGCCGTCATCAACGCACTACTCCATCACCATCGTTGCTGACATGGACAAGGCCTCCAAGACTGTACCGCCTCTTCCTCTCCCGCACTCATGCGCGAAAACTGATTCATTGTACAACACAAAACAGGACGACAAGAAGTGGCGCAGCACGCTGAAGAGCGGCACGCTCACGCGCAACCCCGAGACCAAGAAGTACACCATCGCCTGGGATAGCGAGGTACGTACCCACCCGCCTGTGTTCGTTTCAACGCAACGCAACTCAACCCAACCCAACCCAATCCAACCCACCAGATGGATGTTACGTCGGTGTTCAACGACGGATCTCGAGGAATGGAGCTGTCGGAGCTGGCCTACTTCAACGAGCAGCTCCTTACCTTTGACGATCGCACCGGCATCGGTAGGCCACCACCACCACCCACCACCAGTGCACTCCCATCCGCCTCGCGGTTGGTGTAATGAGTGAACTGACTTCGGGCTGCCAGTGTACTTTGTCGAGGGCGAGAAGGTGATCCCCAAGCACATCCTCATGGATGGCAACGGTCACATCGACAAGGTGCCATACCTCTCCTTCTCTTTCATCGTCATCGTCATCGTCATGTTGATTACTCTTTTTCTGCACTGCACTGTACTGTGATTAATTGGGAACGACAGGGCCTGAAAATCGAGTGGGCGACGGTCAAGGACTCGCACCTCTACGTGGGGTCCACCGGTAAGGAGTGGACGACCGGCAAGGGGGTACCCCTCGCTCTCCTGCGATCGACCACTTCATTCTTTCATCTCACCTCCCCCCTCTTCTTCGTCGTTCAGGAGTTTGTGAACAACAACCCGCAGTGGATTGCGAAGATTGACGCCGAGGGTCGCATCGAGCGTATCGATTGGGGCCAGCACTACACCGCTCTCAGGTAAACTCATTGCAAGGCCCCACCCACACCTCTCTTCACGCGTGGGCGGTCAGCTGACCACCACCGCGACCGACACAGGAAAGAGACGAACACGCTGTTCCCCGGCTACCTGCTGCACGAGGGCATACGCTGGAACGCCGCCCTCAGGCGGTGGTTCTTCCTCCCGCGCCGAGTCTCCACGGTAACCGCCGCACGCACGCACGCTCACACGGCGAACATGTCAGAAACGACACACGCGACACACGCGCTGAAACTTGTGTGGTTGCTTCTTCTTCTTCTTCTTCTTCATGCCGCAACAGGATCCGTACGATGAGGCGCTGGACGAGTCGCGCGGCTCTGACACGGTGATCTCCATGAACGAGCAGTTCGCAGACATCCGCATCTCGCACGTGGGAGTACGTTGCCCTGCCCTTGCGGGGTGCCTTCGCCATCGCTCGTTTGTTTCTTCTGCTCATCGTCTTCGGTTGTCTATCGCGGCGTGGCTTCCCTCAAAACAAACAGGTCAACGAGCCCACGCACGGATTCTCGACGTTCCAGTTCGTCCCGTTCCGCGAACACGAGGTCGTGGCCCTCAAGACCGAGGAACACCAGGACAAGATCTCCACCTGTACGTTTCTCTCTCTCCCTGTGTGTGTGTGTGTGTGTGTGTGTGTGTGTGTGTGTGTGGTGTTGCCCACTTTGATGCTCACAACTTGTGCCGGTGCACCACGCTAGACATCATGGTGTTCGATCTCGAAGGCCGAGTATTGCTGGAGGAGACCCTCGTCGGCAACGTCAAGTACGCCTTGCCTCTCTGCAATTTGCAAACAGATTCTCTCTCTGGCACTCACCCATTCATTCTTCTTGCCTCTTCTTCATCATCTGATGGCCATCACAACAGGTTCGAAGGCATCGAGTTCCTCTAAGAGACATGACGAACGCGGGTGGCTGCATTCTTCTTGATGACGCAACGAGCAGCAAACAAACAACACATTTCCTCGCCACGAGACCGAGTTGCGCGTTAATTCAGTATTTGGTGCCCGCGTAGGGTGGGACGGGCCGCACGGGCTCGATGGAGATGGTCACCTGCGCCTCGTCCCCTGCCTCTGCTTCTTCCGCTGGTGACGGTGCGCTCGCCGTCTCTCGCTCGCGTTCGTCGCGCATGAGGCTGAGGGTGCGCAGAAGCACGTCGCTCACCTCCGACGCTCGCCGCGTCGCAAAGAACAGTCCCGGCACTCCCGCTACACACACACACACACATACAATTCGTAGTCGACCGCGGTACCACCACCACCGTCAGCGTCACAACCGCCATCAGCTTCAAGGCAAGGGTGGGCGTACGGCCAAAGTTGAGGTCGATGCCGAGGTTGGTGGCGCCCCAGCCCACCAGGGACGCGAGGGGGACCTCCCTCTCCACCGTCGCCGCTTCGCCCTGGCGGCCCACGCGAGGTGAGCAAAAGAAAAGAAGCGGAAGAAGGAAAAAAACGAGGGCACGCGAGTAGGAGAGGTGGAGGTCGGCACCCCCAGCAGCACGATGGCACGTCGCGAGGCGGGTGCAGTGCGAAGAACCAGCTGACGTGGAGGCCTCGTTGGCCCACCTGCGCCCGCGTGGTGCGGTGCCTCCTCCACGAAGCGCTCCTCTTTCGCCTCCTCGTCCATTGTTGTCGAATTTTCCTTTTGGTTTCCTTTCTTCACGACCTTTTTTCTTTTCCTGGTATGCTGCGAGTTAGCATTAGGCGCGTAACGCCAGCAAAAGAAAAAGCAGCACCAGAAGAGAAGATGAGGCAGCAGCAACGTTGCTGGCAGTCTTCGCTACCTGCCTTGGGCAAATTAACTTCACTGCCGGCTCGCCAGAGCAGTCAGCAGTGCCGCTCCCTCTTTACTGCGGCCCGCCTGGGAGGGTGCCCGCCCAAAGCGCGTAGTGGCCCTACGGGCCTTCGTCTGGCCATGCCGCCCCGCAGTTCCCTTGGCCGTGCACCACTCCGCTCCTTTGCAAATGGTACCACAGCACCACAGTCGAATAAAATAAACAATCCATAAATATAATAAATAATAAATAACGAAACACGTCGAACAGAGTCCAGGGAGGACATCGCCGCGCGGCAGCAGGACCTGAAGAACTTTGTCGGCGGCGGCAACAAGGCCGCGGCCACGAAACCCGCCAGCGGTGAAGCGGGCCAAGTGATGGAGGGCGGCCTGGCCGCGTGGTTCTGGATCTTTCCCGCCATCACCGTTTGCCTGGGCACCTGGCAGGCACGCTGCTTCCGTCCGTCGACCGATTGTCTTCACTCTCTCTGTGGAGCTTCGTACGAACATGTCTCTGAGCGTTCATCACCGCACACACCGCACACAGGTCTATCGATGGCAGGAGAAGAAGGAAATGATCCGGTACCGCAAGGAGCGCCTGCTCGAACCCACCGTCGACCTGCCGCCCCACCTCACGTACCTCGCCATCTGCCACTCGCCACGATCCGTGCGACCTAACCACCGCACCGCCGCACGCACGCACACACGCACCACACTATGCGACACGCGCGTCTCACGCACGACACGCGACGGGCAACACGCAACTCGCCAGGGATGAGACCCTGAGGGATTTCGAGTTTCGGCACGTGGAGGTGAGCGGCAAGTTCGACCCCGTGCGCGAGTTCGTGGTGCGGCCCCGCACGCGCGACGGCCAAAACGGCGGCCTCCTGCTCACCCCCTTCCGCCGCTCCGACGATGGGTACCCACCACCACCCTCGCCCCCGTGTTTGGCTTCGGGGCAATGCACTGAGTGTCGTGTGTGTCGTGTGTGTCGTGTGTGTCGGGTCACCGCCCATTTAGGACCATCGTGCTGGTGAACCGTGGTTGGATCCCTGCCGCCCTCATGAACGACATCGTCCAACGGCGCGCCATGCTCGTACGCCCGTCCCCCGTCCCCTCGGCGCTTGGTGGGCGGCGTAGCTCACTCTCCATCTATCCGTTCGTTGTTGCACAGGACCGTGTGTCCGGCGACACGCGGCTGTTTGGCCTCATCCGACCGGGCGAGAAGGTACATATATATGGCTATGCTCCATAAATAAGTGTGCGAATATGTGGCTGTTTTATAAAACTATTTCGATGGGCTCCCTGCTGTGAAGCTCACGGTGGACCGAACGAACAGCTTGCTTCCATCCACACAACAACTTCAAGAGAAGCCGAAGGTCTGTTCGTCCAACCAGTTGTGGAGGCAGCACGCAAAGACCTCCTCGGCCGGGTCGTGGTGGAACCACGCGATCGGCTTGTGTCCGTCCTGCAGCAGCCCCACAGCCGGTGCTGAGAAGAAAGAACGGTGCGTGTGGCGTGTGGCGTGTGGCGTGTGATGGATTCGGGTGGCGCGTGCGGCGTACAAAGAAGTCTTCCGGGGCGGGCTGGTGCAGACCGTCGTAGCGCGTGGCCGGTCCCAGAACGCACACGGCCAGAACCATGGCCATGCGCACGCGCCTCTCGGCCTCCGCCGTCAGCTGGCTCTGGCTGGTGGCTTCAGCTTCAGCTTCTGCTTCGTTGTTATCATCAGCCGCCTCACTGTCACGGACGTCCGGGGGCATGGCGCCGACCGAGCGCGCGAGTTCATCGAAGAACGTAGGGTCGATGCTCTTGGGGAGGTCCAGGTCCCCGGGCAGGTGTCTCCTGTGTAGGAATTCGCTGCCGGTGAAATAGGCCATCACCGTCTTGCCTTGCCCACACGACAGCCCAAACCTGCGTTGGTGTGTGTGTGTGTGTGTGTGTGGTACGTGTGCGTGTGCGTGTGCGTGTGCGTGTGCGTGGTGCGTGTGCGTGTGCGACAGCATCAGTAAGTGATTGTCTGCATTTGCCACATGATATCTGTAGGGATAGTACCGTTCACCGACCGCCAGAGAATAGGTTCGGGCGGCCAGCTCCACCAAAACTTCTGTGCGGTCGTTTTGGCGAACAATAGTGCTCATCTTACAGTCAATGCGCACGCTCTCTAATGAGAGAGTGAACACACGATTTAATAATGGCGCACACGCACACGCACGCAACACCGCACCCACGTGACGCGACGAGATGGCACGCGTACCCGAGGGTGTCTCACCAGTGCGAAGGCGGGCGCTACCCCAAGCGTACGATTCTCCCTCGTACTCGTTGCTGGCCACCATGGCCGCAGTCGCTGTCACACATAGAGTGAGAGTGTACATATAAACATGTAAACATATATATATATACACACACAAATAGAGGCTTCCTAGCTTGTTTGATCATCATCAAAGAATGAATGAATGAAGGATGGCACAACTGATGCTACGGTGTGTACTGGTGCCTAGCGTGATGCGGGGCAGTATGCGTTGGATGTCAGCAAAGGCAACGTAGTCAACCTCCGCTCCAACGCGTACGACGCACGGCTTCTGCAGGTGAAACTGCATTCTTTGCACTGTGTGCCATGCAACGTTGATGAAATGAATGCGGGTGTGGTGCGTGTGTGTCGTGTGCGTTACCTGCGCGCAGAAGTGGCTCAAGCGTGGCCACAGGGTAGCGGTCGACCGAAGCAGAAAAGAACTGGTCCTCGTCCCCTAGCCTCGCCCAGACCTTGGCCAGCGTGGGGAACGTATCGTCTACCTCCTCTGCACTCCTGCAACACACAAACTCAGTATATATAAAGTTCATGTATATGTTTCTGCAAATGTAAATAAATGAGAATCAGGTGCTACGTACGATGTCATCTTGGGAAACGCGGCAGGAGGTGCTGCGCGGCATTGTGCGCAGTCCAGCAGAAAACGGACGATTCTGCCCCCCATGCAGTTTAGTTTAGTTTAGTCTAGTGTGGCGGAGCTCGTCATGACAAGGGCGGAGATGCCAATCAACATGTTGGACACGTACTCATCCGGCGACCAATCAGGGATGCCCAGCGCACGCGCCACCTCGACCAACAGCTCCGTATTGACAATGTTATCAGAAATGTAGGCTGTTGTCAAGGCAAGAAAGAAAGATTAGTTCATTCACCACCACCTCATCACAAGCTCGCCACGAGCGCGGGTACCCTCGGAGTGCCAGTTTAAGAGGTGCACGTAGCAGCCCCGTTCTGTTCTGCGATCGATCCTGAGTCGGGAGGCGGGTCTGAAGTTGTCGTGGCCTCCCCGCTCCGCCTGGTCTCGCACAACGCTCACACCTTACAACAATCCGAACATTGCGTGGGCCATGGCCAGGGCGAAGCGAAGACGTACAAGGCTCAGTGTCCATCCACCACCGCCAGGAGCGCACAGCTCGAGAATGCAGGCGACGTTGATCGCCTCTTCGCCCTCGAACCTGACGTGCGCCTTCACCCTCACATACTGTCCACCAACATAACATATACGTGTATACATAAAATATGTGCATATACAGATTTTAGAGAGATATACGAAACCTTTTTGATGATCGAAACGATGATGGCCATCTTCTCCTCGCTCCATCCCCGGCCTTCATTGCCCGCCCGGCAGGGGCCGGCGGCGTAGCTGTTGTGGATCTGGTGGCTCCTTGCGTCGCTGCGCCAGTAGTTGGGCTCCTCGATGGAGAGCTGGTGCAGGCGCGCCTCGATCTGCAGCCTCCACGCCTGCAGGTGCTCCAGCTCCAGCTTCACCTTGTCATTGGCACCTTCACCAACATCCTCGTCATCATCGTCACCATCATCATCAGTGTCCTCTCCTTCATCGTCGTCGTTGTCATCTCCTTCGGTGATGGGCTCAAGGTCCATCGCAGCGTCATCACCGCCGTCAGCGACGGAAGGAGGAGCGATCTGCAATGCGTCCCGTTGCAGCAGCTCGAGCTCGTCGGTTTCGAGCGGCTCAAAATCGTCCTCTTCTTCTTCGTCGTCGTCGCACTCGTCGTGGTCGTCAACAAGTGGTGCTCGCGTGGCAAAGTCGCGCGTTTGCGCCGCCTTGAACCAATCCCAATACACCGCTGTCATGCAACCAATCACGAGTGAGTCTCACATAGTCAAACACACCAATCACCGCCCAGTAAAAGTTGACATAATTTAAAACCGCACCATGGAAGGGCGAGGTGACACGATCCTGGGGCAGGGCATCGAGCACGCGCGGAAGGAGCACAACCAGAACGAATCGGAGCGGCCGGTGGTCACGCAGGACGAGCAGCTGGCAGGCGCGATCGACCTGCCGCAGAGCAACGGCGTCCTTCCACTCGAGTCCACTGCAAAAAAGATGAAAATAAATAATAAATAATCAATAAAATGGCCCAACGGAGGGGGGGGCGGTGGTACGAAATGATGTGGTGGAGGACCAGGTCGGGGAGAGTGGTCAGCTGAACAGAGTGCGTGGTGTCTGGCCCCACGCGAGCGTAGGCAGGGTCGGAGCGGAGCCGCTTGCGGCAGTGCATCGGTTCTTTCTTTATGTTGGGTCTTTTTTTCACTTCCTTCCATTTCTTCGAAGAAATGTTGATAGCTTCGGAGGTAAAATACATCTTGTGACAAAAGACAAGATGGAGAGGCCTCCCACGGAGGCAACGGCTGCGCAAAAGCGAAAGGAAAGGCCAGTGGAGGAAGAGGACGCTAAGCTCGGGGACGGAGCACAAGAAAGCAGCTGCACCACCACAGGCAAGCGCGCCAGGAGAGGAACAAGAACGGATGAAGAAGAAGCTCTGGCGACCCGCGTGGTGCCATGGCCGGGGCTGGGGGCTGCTGGAGAGCCTGGACCCGGACACGGGCCTATGTGTGCTCAGCTTCCTCGACACGGAGGACCTCGTGCGCCAGCGCGCCGTGAGCCGCCGCTGGGGCGACCTCGCCTCCGCCGACTGCCTGTGGAAGCCGCGCTTCCTCAGCCTCTACGGCCCGCCCTTCCTCAACGGTATTATTATTGTTTGTCAAGTGTTAAATGTTTGTTTTTCTTCATTTTATTAACATTTCTGCTATTTGAGAATTATTTACTAACCGGACCCGGCCATGATGACGTGGCAGGCAAGGAGGAGGGGAAGGCGTGGTTCGGCCGCTACGCGGAGGTGAGTCGTGGAATGCTGAGAATGCCGCGCGACCAGGACGCCCGATTCCCAAGCACGCTCACCGACTGGGAGTCGGTGTGGGAGGGGGACCCGGCCGCGGACGAGGACGAGGACGGCGAGTTCGAGATCACGGACGCCCAGTTCAGCGTCGTGGCTCTGCCCCACCTGCACCACCAATCCGAGGTGGGTTTGCGCCACCACCGCATGGCCCTCCACTTGGCCTTCCTCCACACGTAACCACCGCCCCCCCCCCCGCCTCCTCGTTTCACTTGATTCTCTGATTAATAGAGGAATTGCAGGAATGGACACGTGCCCCGGCTGACCGACCGGGTGAGAATCGGGACCACAACCAAGCACGCGACCATCACCCTCGCCCGCTTCTGCTACGCCGTTTCTAACAAGTAAGTATTGTCGTGTCGTTGGTCGTGTCGTGTCGTGTCGTGTCGTTGGTCGTGTCATGTCGTGTCATGTCGTGTCGTGTCGTGTCGTGAGATGTGCGGTTGATCGGATTGATCGGATTGATCGTTGATGTGGGTTGTTGGTGGCGGTGGCGGTGGCAGGAAGCGGAGTGAGTTGCTGGAGCAGCTGGGCCTCCCAAGCGTAGGGGACGAGAAGAAGGACGAGATTTACCTCTCACCGGACGTGGGCGAAGAGTCCGATTTCAAGCCGTTCGTGCGCCTCCGGATTCCGCCCCCCGCTACCACCTTCGCGCCTGGCGAACGTCCCATCTACAGCTTCGTTGACGAGCACGCCGAAACGTTTGGTCGACCTGACGACCTCGGAATCGGTTATCAGTTCGACAGCGTACGCTGCCTCTTCGTTCATCTTCGTTCTTCTTCGTTCTTCTTTCGTCCCTGATGTGAGTGGGGATGGTGGGCTGCTGCAGGATAAGAGGCGAGGGTGGGCGCCGGGCTTCTTCAACGCGTCGTTCGCGTGGTACTCGTACGGGTGCTTCACCACCCTCCACAACACCGCGCGCCGAGAGATCTTCGTGATCAAGACCCGCGAGAGGAAGGCCATTTGGTGAGAGGTCACTTTTTTGGTTTTGGGCACAACCACGCACAAAACTAAAGCTTACAAAATACAATGAAATTGTGTACCACTATCAAAACATGAAGGTGGCCCACGACGAGGCTTTCGCGCTGGCCGACAAGCTCGTGGCGGCCTCCTTCTTGAGCTGGAGCACGATGACGTGGTCCGGCACGAGCAGCTCGATGCGCGTCTCGCCCGCGGTGAAGCTCGACCGCCCATCGACCGTGTAGTTCCCACTCGGGCCCGGTCCGTCGTTGGGCGCAAACACGCGCACCTCGTAACCCGTCGGCAGCGTGAGCACGGTGGGCATGAGCGGCGGGAAGACCTGTCGCCGATCGCTCACATCCTCGGCCGAGATCTCGTGCCACAGCAGCAGCAGCAACAACCCGTCGGGCTTCTGCAGGAGCAGGTGGTGCACGTAGTCGGTGCGATCGTAGTCGCCCACGGCGCTCACGTTGAGGCCAAAGTCGAGCGTGGCCAGCGCGTAAGTGGGCGGCCTCAGCTGGGTGGCGGAGGGCGCCCAGTCGCTGCGCACGAGGGCCATGAGGTTCTTGAGGGCGGTGAAGCCGGGCTTGGGCGAGTAGTCGGCGAAGAGGAGGCCGAAGTTGGACTCGTGGTCGGCCGGGTCGTCGTGGTCGTTGAGGAGCGAGTAGATGCATGTGCGGCGGATGCCCAGGCGGAAGTACTCGGTGAAGATGCGGTTGACGTAGAGGCCGTGCGCGCGGATCGACGTGCCGTCGACGGACTTGGTGGTGTAGCCCGTCTCGGTGACGAAGAAGGGCCGGTCGGGGTAGAACGCCTTGCACCTGGTCCACTGCTGCGGGTACTGGTCCAGGTTCACCGACGGCTGCATTCGTGCATGAGAGACTGGTTGTTAGTGATGGTGATGATGATGAATGTGTAGAACCAGTATAGCGAGAGGGGGGGGGATGAGCAAGCACCTGGTTGGAGAAGTAGAAATAGCGGTAGATGGTGTCATAGGTCTCCCACGTCTCGGCCAGGTAGTTGCCGTCGAAGGGGTACGGGTGCATGTCGCCAAAGTCGACCCACTGGCTGCAGCAGTTGGCCGGCAGCACGTCGAACACCGACACCGGCGCTCCGACGATCCACCGATCGTCGAAGAACGGGTCGGCACGGACGAGAGTGTGGAGGTCGCGCATGTAGTCCATCGGTCCCTGCGGGAACCCTTGCCCATTGTATGTCTGGTCTCATGGTCAGTCTCATCCCACCATAGCTTCACGAAACGAATAGATGCAACGTACAATGTTCTTTGGAGACCACATGATGTCGGGTTCGTTGACGCCCAGGATGGCGTCGATGAGGAACCCATTGTTGATGGCCTCCTTGATCCCGGCCACGATCTGGCGCGTGGTGTCGATGTTGCTGTCGGTGTTCCAGTCCAGCTCGGCGATGCCGTAGTTCATCTTGATGCCCTTGGCCGCCAGAGCGAGGCCCACTTCATCGAAGCTTTCGCGGATGTTGCGGATGCCGGCCTCGGCGATGAGCTCGATGAGAAGCGTGCCGTTGGTGACCCAGGCCGTACCGGCGTAGCCGAAGTGCGTGTTGACGCAGACGCTGTCGGCGAAGACCTCGGCCGACTGCGCCTGCTGCACGAGCGCCTCGGCGCTGAGAGGGCCCACAACGACCAAAGCCGACAACACGACGACAACAACGAGGAGCAGCGCGAGGGGGATCGGTCGGGTCATGCTGCAGGAGCGGCCACCGGGCTGAAGCTCTTGCTGGTGGGTTGTGGTGCAATGGGTCTTCACCGACGTGTTGGAGGTTTAGCATTTATTGTTGGTTAGGCAGTGGTCCGATTGGGCGGAAACCCATCGCGGAGAAAAGGAGTCTTGCCAGATGGGCTGATTGGGCGGAACAAGGCGATATTGCCCAGTTAATAGTGACGAGATCCACACTTCGTCACCTTCCCGAGCTCGCTGGTTCGCGCCAAGTGGCCAAATCACAGCGACCAGTTGCTCGCAAGAAATGAAAATGAAAATGTTTTTTTCGCCAGCACAGAAGAAAGTGGCACTTCGAATTCACGAAAATCTCAACCGCACAGATTACACCATCAGATTGGAGCGTGACAGAGAGAAGAAAGCATGACGTCCACTGCAGAGGTGATCAAGGAGTTTCAAAACGTTACGGGGGCTGATGCCGATACCAGCAAATTCTACCTCGAATCGAGTGGCTGGGACATAAGCGTACGCCCTTCTTTGCCCTGCTGCGTGCAGTTGCATCAATCTGTACGCACTTCGTTCCTCATGTAGTCCATCCCACAGGCGGCCACAGAGATGTTCTTCGAAAGTGGAGGGCAGCCCACGGTCGCTCCTGCTGGCGGCAGCGGTCAAGCTGTAGCTGGCGGCCATGCGCCTCCCGCCACGTCGGCCGCTCCCAGGCCTGCCAGGTCCCAACCTCAGCGGTACTACTTCCCTCCCATCTTCATCTTCATCTTCATCTTCATCTTCATCTTCTTCGTGCATCGAGTAGCGCGTAGCAACACCAGTGCACTGACTCGTTTGGGCGTCTACGCAAGGGGCGGGATTCGCGGCTTCTCCGACCTGGGCGGAGACGACGCCGAGGAGGAGGGCCAGGACTTCTACACGGGCGGCAAGGCCAGCGGCATGGTGGTGCGCGACCCCAAGGCCCCGCCCTCGGGCTCCAGCCACGACATCGTCTCCGAGCTCATGGAGAACGCGCGCAAGTACGTAGCGCCACACAGCGTCTCAACTGAACAACAGCACCTCGTGTAGAGACCTATGTAGGCCATATATGTAATGATGTAGATGTAAGTGCTTACATCTCCTCTTGCTCCTACAGGCACGGAGGAGCGGAGGCCCCTCCCGAGCAGCCCGCTGCTGCGCCATCCAGGCCCGTCTTTGTCGGCTCTGGTACGGGTGCCAACCTCGAGTGTGTAGCGTGGCAACTGTTCGTCTTGTTGAACGAGGTGGTGGTGATGGGTGCAGGCTACCGGCTGGGCGACGAGACGAAGCCGAGCGAGAAGATCGTGCCCAGGGAGGACCGCGCCGCGGCAGAGCGGGAGGAGAAGGGACCGGTCACGCGCTCTCTCGTCTTCTACCGACAAGGCTTCACCGTCGACGGTGGACCCCTCCGTAGCTACACCGACCCCGCCAACGCCGAGTTCCTGAACGACATCAACAAGGGGTAACTTTAGAACACTCGCCTGGTGGTGCTGTTGATGAATGGAACCTGACGAGAGCCTGTGCCCTGGCGCGCACCACAGTATCGCGCCCGCCGAGCTGGAGAGGGAGGCGCGAGGCCGCCCGCTGTCGGTCAATCTGATGGATAAGAAGAGTGAAGACTACGTCCCGCCGCCCAAGGTCATCACTCCTTTCGCTGGCGCCGGCCAGCGCCTTGGCGGGTACGCTTGTGTTCCCTCCCGACACAGCATAACGTGATATGTCGTGATCTACCCCGCGTGTGTCGTGTCGTGCGGTGTGTGTGTGTGTGTGTTGTGCGGTAGTGCGGGTGCCGTGTCGCGCGAGACTGATTGCGACCAACGCTGTGTGTGCACAGGCCCAGTTCTGCGCCGGCGCCGGCGGCAACCACGGCAAGCAGCGCGCCGCGAAGGCCGCTGGTGGTGGACGATACGCAGCCGACGACGAGCGTGCAGATCCGACTGCACGACGGCACGCGCCTGGTGGCCAAGTTCAACCACACGCACACGGTGGGCGACCTGCGTGGCTTCGTCGACGCGGCCCTGCCCAAGAGGGTGGCCTACCAGCTGCAGACCACCCTGCCCGTCCGCGTCCTGGCCAACGAGTCGCAGACTCTCCAAGAGGCCGGCCTGCTGGGCTCCACCGTCGTGCAGCGGCCGCTCTAGATGACGACACACGCATCTTCAGCTTGATGCTTAGTGCGTAGAGCTTCTTTTCCTGTGTTTTTTTCTTTCTTTTTCTATGATTACGCCAACAAGCGACTTGCATTCATTGAGGCAATGAGCATGGCGGAGAGAAGGCGATCAACGCGCAGCTCTAAGGCAGCACAGCAGGAAGAGACGCCGTCAAGCAGTCTGGCTGAAACGAATAGTAAGAAAGTGAAATCGAGTAATTCATCAAAGAAGAAGGGCAGCACGCCCAGCAAGAACAGTAAAAAGAAAGGAAGCGGGTCGAAGAAGGGCAACAAAGCATCAAAGAAGGAAGAGGAGGACGAATTTTATGTAGATCTGCATGCAAAAGACGAAGAAGATGGCACCAGCGGTTTGGAGGATGCTCAAGAAGAAGAGGAGAAGCCGGCCCCACGCCGCGGCTCCCGAGCCAAGCGCAGCACTCTGGCACGCATCGAAGCAGCTGAAGAAGCTGCCGCCACACGAGTACGGACCAGGCCTTCCATGTTGTTGTGGCCACATCGATGCTACATCGATTGTGACATCTTCTTCTGCTGCTGCTTCGTGTTGATCTCTCCTGTGCTCACCGTTAGACGAGGAGCAGCACTCGCAACAGCAAGCCAGACGAGGCCTCGCCTGCGAAGGGCGGACGCAAGCGGCCCGTCGAAAAAGCTGCGGAGGTAGAGGAGGACCCTAACCCGCGCAAGCGCCGACGCAAGGAAGCGGTACGTCGCACCCGCACGACACACATGCACACGACACAAGACACACACACGATCACACGCACGCACGCACTAGCCTGATCGAGCTGCACCAGGCGGAGGAGATGCCCTCGCCGCCGCCGCGCCAGAGCAACCGACGGAAGCCGCCTGCCGCCGCGGCAAGCAGCAGCGGGGGAGCGCAAAACCGGGGCACCAAGCGCAAGGCCGAAGAGGAGATCGACATCGTGGGCGACAACAACAACGACAACGACGACGATGACCAACCGCTGCAGCAGCAGAACAGCGGCGACGAAGCCAAGTCGGACGTGGAGAAGGAGGAGAGTTCTGATGATGTCGACGTCGACGTCGACGACGAACAAGAAGACGAGAGCAATGGGGAGGAGGAGGAGGAGGAAGACGAGGCGGATTCGTTGGTGGTGGATGAAGAGGAGGACGAGGAGGGCGAGTTTGGGGTGTTCCAGGCGCTGCCCCAGCAGCGCCTCACGAGCCGACAGAGGGCCATTATCGACCGGCGCGACCGCGGCGAACCCGACGAGCAGCTCCTCCTCTCCCTGCCCATGGGTACCACTACGCCCCGCTTTTCCCACACTGCAAAGTCCCTCACGACCAACCACACACACACACACGACACACACACCACACCGCACGCACGCACGCACACACACACCGCACACGCACCACACCGCCGCACACGACGACAGGGAGCAAGGCGAAGAAGGCGGTGACGGAGGAAGAGCAGCAGAAGAAGGCCGAGAGTGCCCTCCGACGCAAGCGGCAACAGCAACGACAGGCCGAGGAGGAGAAGGTTTGCACTACACGGCCTCCTTCGTTTGGCGGCGGCCATGCTGTGAGGAGCCGGGAAGGATTGTTGTGCTCACACAGGCTTGTCGTGTCGTGTCGTGTCGTGTCGTGTTTGGGCACACAGGAACTGACGGTGCGGAAGCTACTCTCTCGAACCACGCAAAAGAAGGACGAGCAGGGCACGAAGGTACGAACGCACACGCCACACGCCACACGCCACACGCCACACGCCACACGCCACACGCCACACGCCACACGCCACACGCCACACGCCACACGCCACACGCCACACGCCACACGCCACACGCCACACGCCACACGCCACACGCCACACGCCACACGCCACACGCACAACCACCGCACACGACTCGACTCACCAGCCACGGATGCCACACCACAGCCGGAGCGGACGCTGGGCGTACCGAGCATCCGCTACGTGTCCAAGGCGGCAGAGGCCTCGTGTTCGTTCCCCGACGAACCAGCCGTCGATCTCACCCTCGCCCTTCCCACCTCCAGTCGTACAGTGTACGTGCCCTGCTGCCTCTTCATTATCATCGTCGTCGTCATCATCGTCATTATCATTATCATCATGACATTCCTACCGCCTGGTGTTGACCTGTGTGGCCCCACTGCAGGCCTGGAAGCGAGTGCGTGGTGTGCCACGGCGCGAGGGCCTACCTCAGCAGGGACCACCGGCCCCTGTGCTCCTCGCTCGAGTGCTACCGCACCCTCCACGCAAACGCACAGAAGACGACGTAGAAGGCCAACAAGAAATGCTGTTTTGTTTGTAGCAAAATATCGAAACCTCTACACGTTTGCTTGTCTTCTGCTTGACATGTTGTTCTCTCTCTCTCTCTTTGTGTGCTCACTGCTGGGTTCGTGGTCGGAGGACGTCGAGGATGAGGGGCACCTTGTCGCCGAGCCAGATGGCGTTGACGGTGTGGTCGCGCAGCCCATCGCCCGTGTGCGGGTGGATGAGCACGCTGTGCTCGCCGCGTCGCGTCACGAGCCACGGCACCAACTGCGCGAACTGCTGGGGCGTGCGCAGGTCCACCTCAAACATGCCCGTTGGGTGCGGACCTGCACTCGCATTATCGTTTGCACGAAAATCATCAGATCAATACTGATTTGTCGGCGAGGATGATTGCATACCTATGGGGGTGGTGTGCAGTTTGTAGACCTCGAAGTCAGGAAAGGTCTGGAGGATCTCCTCGCGCAGTCGAGCGGCCGACTGCACGCTCCGCTCACTGCCCTGGAAGAAGTAGATGTGCACGTCGAAGGACGTCACAGGCTCTGCAAACTTGGTGGGGTCGCTCATCTTCAGATCTGGTGGTGGTAAAGAGACACAAACGCCGCCAAGCCAGTTTTTTGTGGTGTTCTTTTCGGCGATACCGGGTTGGGCGTTTTCGTTTTGCCGTCACGGGGATCAAGTGTACAGAGGTTGTATTTGTTTCGAAACGTGGTTGTGTGAGCAAGTACTTGTTGATGTCGCGCACGACGTTCTTCTTCTTCTTCTCTATGGCCGGTTGGAGGCGGAGGAGAGGGTGCGCTGCAGAACGGCCATTCGCACGCGCCGCTCCTTGCCGCCTCCCGTCCCTGAGCCGCTGCTCCCCGACGCTGCGGCCTCGCGCTCCTCCCTGGGCCTCCGCTTGCTGCTGCTGCTGTCCGTCGCTGTCGCGCCGCGCTCCTTGGCCTCTCCTCGCGGCTCTCGTCGGCTGCCGCTTCGGCTCGGCTTCTCCTTGGTGGTGGCGACAGCCACGGCGTTCTCCTTGTCGGCGTTATGTACAGTTGCCGTCGCGGCGGTGGTGGCTGGCTTGGTCGCGGCCTTGGTGGTGGCGGCCTCCTTAAAGGCGATCGTGGGCGACGACGACGCGGGCGAAGCGTTGAACTCAAAATTGGTGACGTCCGCCAAGGCGTGTGACGACGTCGAAGTAGAGGAAGAAGAGGATGCGGGGATGTAAGAAGAAGATGAAGATGACGTCGGCGCAGACGAAGGAACAACGGGCTCGGCGGTAGAAGCGGCGGTCGTGGCCGAAGAAGAAGAGAAGCCGAGGCCGTGCTGGCTCTTCTTGGCGTAGAGGGCGTTCTCGCGCTCGAGCAGCAGCTTCTTGAAGTGGAGATCGCTGATCTCCTGCGACATGCCCTTGAGCTTCAGGCCCAGCTGATCGAGCACGACCTCGAACGAGAACGACGCGTCCTCGGCCTCCGTCGTCTCGTCTGACGAGACAGCGTCGCCGCCCGTCAAGGTCGCGGTGGTGGAGCCGATGTGTGCGTTGTAGAGGGAGCTCAGCTGGCCGCGCAGGGCCTTGAGCTGCGCGTCGAGGGCGCCGATGACCTCCTCCTGCTGGGCGAG
This sequence comes from Acanthamoeba castellanii str. Neff, assembly GCF_000313135.1. Taxonomy (NCBI): domain Eukaryota; phylum Discosea; order Longamoebia; family Acanthamoebidae; genus Acanthamoeba; species Acanthamoeba castellanii. Next base: position 39,652 of record NW_004457302.1, on the reverse strand, counting down.
CTGCTTCTTGAGCTTCTCCTCCTCGTCCTCGTCTGCGGCCAGGTCAACGGACCCCTCCGGCCTGAACTTGGCAAGCTCGCTCTTGGTGCGGTCTAGCTCCTTCTTCAGCTTTTGGAGTTGCTGTTGTTGCGAACGAGAAGAGGTTAGTGAGAACCATTAAAGCTGACACATGATGATGATGATGATGATGATGATGACGCAAAGGCGAGGCGTACGATCTTAAGCGAGTTGTTCTCCTGCTTCACCTTCACGTGGTGCTGGATCTTTTGGTTGAGGTTCTGGTGCCCGGTGAGCTTGCCATTGATGAGCACCAGCTCTTCGACGCGAGCCTCCAGCTGGTCGAAAGAAGAAAAATGAAGAGAAGAGAAGAGAAGAGGCCGTCAGCACCACTCACCTTCACCCCGACTCTTTTGACTCATTATATGATGTTGAGAGCCTCGCTTCCGTTACCTGGTGCTTCTCCTGCATGAGAGACTTGAAGTCCTTCTGCATGCGCGTGATCGTGTCATTGAGGCGCGCGATCTCGTCCTGCGCCTGCCTTTCCGCCTGCCGGCGACTATAGTGAAAGAAGAAGAAGAACGAAGAAGAGGAAAGGTCGGTGAGATCATGTGTGGTGGAGAGAGATTGGGATTGAGTTGGGCACGTACGTTTCGATCTGCTTGATGTAGTCGATTCGTTCGTTGATGGACTTCTCGATTTCCTCCTTCATCACGGCAAAGTCGTGCATCATCCGCTTCTCCTGCGCCGTGAGCTCCTTCTCTGTCTCGAATTCGAGCGCCCGCCGGTCGAGCTCGAGCTGCAGCTTGGCGAGCTCGCCGTCGCTCAGCCGCTGCATGGCCTCGACCTCCCTGTTCAGCGAATCGATCCGTCGCTCGTAGTCGGCGGCCTGCTCGTCGGCCAGCTGGGCCAGGCGTCGGCTCACCTCCTGCGACTTGGCCTCGGCGGCCTCGAGCTCTCGCGTCAGATGCTCGATCTCCTCGTCCCGGGCGGCCACCACGCGCTCGCCGGCCTCCGCCTGCTGGGCCGCCTGCGCCCTGGCCTCGTCGCGCTCGCCCAGGGCTCGCTGGAGCTGGTCAAGGTGCTCCTCCTCGAGCTCCCTCCGCTTCTCGCCAAAGAGGCGCCCCATCTCGCCCATCTTGCTCACATAGCCCGAGATCTCCCGCCGCATCTCCTCGCGCACCTCGTCGATCTCCCGGTGCAGGCCCTCGAGCTCGGTCTCGCGCAGCGCGCGTTCGCCTTCGGCGGCATCGAGCGAGGCGACAAGCCGGCGCTCGCGCTCGTCGCGCTCCTGCCTCTCGGCTTCCCACTCGCGCTGGCGGTCGTCGATGTCCTCTCTGAGCCGCATGACCTCGCGTTCGTACTCGAGGTTGCGCTCCTTCATCCTCCGCTCCATCTCCTCGACCTCGTGCACGAATTGCGCAGCGTGGAGCTGCTGCTGCGGTGTGGTGGCGCCCTCGGCCGTCGCCGTGGTGGTGGCGGCGGTGGCGGAGGAGACCTCCTCCTCTCTAAATCGCTTCTCCTCGATGAGCACCTCGTACTCCTCCTTCATGTTGTTGAACTTGTCCTGCAGGCGCTCGATCTCGTTCTCCTTCTCGGCCAGGCGCCTCTCCAGGTCGAGCATCCGGACCTCGTTGATGTTCTGCTTCCGGCTCTTCTTGGCCGCCTTGGCGGCGACGTTGTTGTCGTCCTCATCTGCGTCGAGCAGATCGCCACCGTCGCCGCCAAAGCTGCCCATGCGCTTCTTCTGCTTCTTGGCAAGCTTCATCTGCTGCTTGTCTGTGTGACACAACAATCAAACAAAGTGCTCGTTAGTCACAACACTCATTGACTGCTGGGTGCTGAAGAGAAGAGAATTACGTACCCTGAGCGGCGGCGTTGGCTCGCCGAAGCAGTCCGACGCCCATGGTGAGTCTCCGCAGGCTCACGGGCTCGTAACCGTCGTCGTCGTTGTCAAAGCCCTTGCGAACATCGCTCCAATCGCCAAACTCCTCTTCGTCGCTGCTGTCGCTGCTCCGGGACTTGCTGCTGCCCATGGAGCCCGACGACGACGACGAGGCGGCCGTCGAGCCCTTGGTCATGAGGAAGTTTTGGTTGAGGGAGCGCAGCCGCTCGTTCTTGACGGTGAGATCGGAGCTGAGCGAGTTCTTCTCGTGGACGAGGGCGTCGATCTGCTGCTGCGCGAGGGCAAACTCGCTCTGCCACTTGGTGAGCTCGAGCGACGACCGGGCCTTCTCCTCCTCGAGCAGCAGCTCGATCTGATTCCTCATGATCTGCTCCTCGCGCAGCTTGTCCTCCAGGCCGTGCAGCGCCTTCTCCAGAGCCGCCGCCTGCTCCTTGGTGAGCCCGGTGGTGGTGCCCTCCGCCGCCTCTTCGTCGGCCTTGTGGTGGTTGCCCCCGTCGAGCGTGGTGGTGCTGGTTTCGAGGTCCCACGAGTGCTCTTCCTCGTACTCGTGGTTGAACCACGCGATGCTCTTCCGCGCGTCCCTGGCCTTGCGGGCCACGGCGACAGGAGCGGCCTCCTCGCTCGGCTGCGCCGCATCGCTCTCCACAGTCTTCTGTCGCTTGGAGATCAGGCTCCAGTTCATGGGCTGCGCCTCGGTGGTCGTGGCCGTCGTGTCGGCCCAGCCGACCCGCTTCTTGTCGGTAGTCGAAGCCACGGGGGAGGCGAGGAGCGCCTCGTAAGTTGCCTGGCCGCCCTTGCTGCCGCTCTTGACCCGTTCGAGGTAGGTGGAGAGCTCCTTGGCCAGGTACTGCGCCTTGCCGATCTCCGCCCAGTAGACCTTCATGTTGTCGCCGAACAGCCGCTTGTACTCCTGCAGCTTCGTCTTCCTGTTGTGACTCTCGCGGGCGTGCTTGAGCAGCTCGGGATGATTTTCCACCATCGCCTTGAGCTGTTGGATCTCCTGCCTAAGCGCTTCGTTCTCCGAACGTCCTGAATAGATATAAAGAGGCGTAAGCAGACGTTGAAGAGTAGGTAGACCATGATGTGGGGACGTACCGGTACGGGGCGTCTTCTTCTGCAGCGACTCGATGGTGGCGTCGCGCAACTTGATGAGCGCCCGCGCGCTCTGGACGAACTTGTCCTTGGAAGCGCACTGCTCCTTCAGGTGCGCGTTACCCTCTCTGAGTCGTCGACGCTCGTCCTCGATCGTCTCGTAGCTCTTGAGCTGGTTCAGAAGGGCTTCGAGACGGCGCACGTGCTCGTTTTGTGCTTGGTTGGTGGCCAGCGGCTGCGCAGTGATGTCGTTCCTCCTCGTCCGCAGCGCGCCGTTTTGTGGCACGACGGCCATTGATGCGTCGGCGAACTGATTGCGGGCTTTCTCCATTGCCAGCTGCTCTCGCACTCGCTTCAGCTCCCTCTGCAGCTGGGCGTACTGCGCGTAGTTGGACCCCTGAAAGATGGTTTAAAGGGTTGAGTTCGTGTGCCATAGCGGTGAGACGGGCACGAGATGATAAATGCTGGTTAACCGCACCCCATCGAGATCTTGGTTGACGACCGCCTTGTTCTGGATCAGCTTGGCCCTTTGCGCGAACTGGGTGCGGGGAACAAGGAGTGAGTCCCACCCGAACCAAAGGAGAAAAGAGTGCGAAGGCCAGGGGTCTACCTTGAGGGTAGACAGGGTCTCCGCGAAGGCCGTGTCCAGGGGGCTGATGGTGGCAATGATTGTGGTCTTGGAGTTACCGCCCAGCGAATCCTATTTATCAAAAGAGAACAGAATATGAGTGCCTGCAGAGAGTTTGCCTAGAAGCGGTTGAAGGAGAGACGAGCGGAGAGACGCCTTTACCTTGAGCAGGAAGGTGAGCTTGCTGTCCCGGTAGGGCACGTGTCGATGCTTGCCGCCTGCAATCTCGACAAGGGCTCGGATGACATTGCCCAGGAGGGCAAGCGATTTATTGATGTGTCCCGCTTCCTGTATGTCGCGCCAACGCAAACAAAGAGCAAGAGTGAGCGCAGATCAAGATGATTGGCAGCGGTACGGAGGGGGTGCGAACCTTGAGCTGTTCGCCCTTTGTCTGCGAGAGCTTCTGCCTCTCCGAACCTGCCAGATCGATCAGGTTCAGCCGCGAGTATCTGGTCTGCACGACACCGTTCTTCTCCTCCTGCGCGTAGTAGAACGTTGTAAGAAACTGGTTCCACTCATCAGTGGGCAGACGAGTGCTTGACGTGCCTTGGACTTGATGGTGATGGTGAAGACGCTGTGCGAGCGGCTGGAAAACTCGTTGCAGCCCGTTGCAGCTACGTGGCGATTGGCGGCGCCAACCCGCAACACCTCAAGCGCCTCTGCGGTGGAGGAGACAGGCTGTTCGGTAAGGTTCTCGACGTAGATGCCGCGCTTGATGTCCTCGCGGATGCTGAGGTCGAGCATTGTGGGATTGAGCAAGTCCATGATCTTCTCCTTGTAGATCTCGAGGAACGAGCAGCGACACTCAAAGCGCACTGAGCCCAGGCTCTATTGGGTGCAAACAAGCAAGATGGCGTCAGCTCTTGCAACCAAGTCAAAAGGCGTTGAGCATCACATCGAGAAGGGACGCGTACCGCTTTCTCGCTCTGGTCCATGAGGAAGTACATGTGATCGAGCACGCGCGGGATGAGA
>NW_004457302.1:32557-34956 GCF_000313135.1 Acanthamoeba castellanii str. Neff | reverse complement strand
GAAGCCGAGGCCGTGCTGGCTCTTCTTGGCGTAGAGGGCGTTCTCGCGCTCGAGCAGCAGCTTCTTGAAGTGGAGATCGCTGATCTCCTGCGACATGCCCTTGAGCTTCAGGCCCAGCTGATCGAGCACGACCTCGAACGAGAACGACGCGTCCTCGGCCTCCGTCGTCTCGTCTGATGAGACAGCGTCGCCGCCCGTCAAGGTTGTCGCGGTGGTGGAGCCGATGTGTGCGTTGTAGAGGGAGCTCAGCTGGCCGCGCAGGGCCTTGAGCTGCGCGTCGAGGGCGCCGATGACCTCCTCCTGCTGGACGAGCTGCTTCTTGAGCTTCTCCTCCTCGTCCTCGTCTGCGGCCAGGTCAACGGACCCCTCCGGCCTGAACTTGGCAAGCTCGCTCTTGGTGCGGTCTAGCTCCTTCTTCAGCTTTTGGAGTTGCTGTTGTTGCGAACGAGAAGAGGTTAGTGAGAACCATTAACGCTGACAGATGATGATGACGATGATGATGATGATGCAAAGGCGAGGCGTACGATCTTAAGCGAGTTGTTCTCCTGCTTCACCTTCACGTGGTGCTGGATCTTTTGGTTGAGGTTCTGGTGCCCGGTGAGCTTGCCATTGATGAGCACCAGCTCTTCGACGCGAGCCTCCAGCTGGTCGAAAGAAGAAAAATGAAGAGAAGAGAAGAGAAGAGGCCGTCAGCACCATTCACCTTCACCCCGACTCTTTTGACTCATTGTAGAATTCTCGTTGAGAGCCTCGCTTCCGTTACCTGGTGCTTCTCCTGCATGAGGGACTTGAAGTCCTTCTGCATGCGCGTGATCGTGTCATTGAGGCGCGCGATCTCGTCCTGCGCCTGCCTCTCCGCCTGCCGGCGACTGTAGTGGAAGAAGAAGAACGAAGAACGAAGAACGAAGAAGAAGGGGAAAGGTCGGTGAGATCATCGTGTGGTGGAGAGGGATTGGGATTGGGCCAGGTTGTGACCGCAGCAACAACGTACGTTTCGATCTGCTTGATGTAGTCGATTCGTTCGTTGATGGACTTCTCGATTTCCTCCTTCATCACGGCAAAGTCGTGCATCATCCGCTTCTCCTGCGCCGTGAGCTCCTCGATCTCGCGCCCGTGCTTCTCCTCGAGCTCGGTCAGCTCGGCCTTCTTGGCCTGCTCGAGCCGTGTCACCTCCGCCGCCGCGCGCTCCTCCACTTCGCGCCTCGCTCTGGCCTCGACCTCCCTGAGCTCGGCCATCTCCCTCTCCTTGGCCTCGAGCGCGGCGGCCAGCTCGGCGCGCTGGCCCAGGTGCAGCGTCGCCAGCTCGTCCCTCTCCCTGCGCGCGTCGTCCTTCGCGCTCTCGATCTCGCTCTCCTTCTCCCGCACCAAGCGCTCGAGGGCCTCGACCTCGCTCGCCTTGGCGCTCAGCAGCGTGGTCAGCTGCTCGAGCGCGGCGTCGTGGGCCACGCGGAGGGTCTCGGCCTCGCTCTCCCTGCCCGCCGCCTGCTGTGCGAGTTCGGCGTCGTGCGCCGCCCGCAGGGTCGCGATGGCACTCTCGCTGTCCCTCGCCAGCTGCTCGCGTTCGGCGTCGTGCGTTGACTGGAGGTCCCGGTTGGCGCGCTGCGCCGCGTCCAGCTCGTCGCGTAGAACCCCCAGCTCGGCGGTGAGCTCGTGGCTGGTGGCTGCGATGCTCGACTCGAGTCCAGCGATCTGCTGCTCGAAGGCCCTGCGCTGCTCGTCGGTCCGCAGCTCGAGCGCGGCCTTGGCCTCGGCGACGGCCGCTAGCTCCTCCTCGATGCGCGACAGCTCGCCGCGGAGGCGGGCCTCGGTCGCCTGTGCGGCGTCGGCCGTCTGCCGGAGCCGGTCCTCGAGCAGGGCCGCGGTCCTCTGGTGCTCGAGCTGGGCGTCGTCCCGGTCCTTGCGCGCGCGGGCGATCAGCTCCTCCTTCTCCTCGTTGAGCCGCAGGATCATGCCCTTGGTCTCCCGCTCGTCCTCGCGGCCCCGGTTCTCCCACTCGGCCCACTGCCGGGCCATCTCCTCCTTGATGCGGGTCATCTCCTTCTCGTAGTACCGCCGCTGCTGGTCGAGTGCCTCGGCCTTGGCCTCGTCGAGTTCCCGCTCGCGGTGGTCGCGCCGCTCCTTCTCTGTCTCGAATTCGAGCGCCCGCCGGTCGAGCTCGAGCTGCAGCTTGGCGAGCTCGCCGTCGCTCAGCCGCTGCATGGCCTCGACCTCCCTGTTCAGCGAATCGATCCGTCGCTCGTAGTCGGCGGCCTGCTCGTCGGCCAGCTGGGCCAGGCGTCGGCTCACCTCCTGCGACTTGGCCTCGGCGGCCTCGAGCTCTCGCGTCAGATGCTCGATCTCCTCGTCCCGGGCGGCCACCACGCGCTCGCCGGCCTTCGCCTGCTGGGCCGCCTGCGCCC
>NW_004457302.1:30831-32505 GCF_000313135.1 Acanthamoeba castellanii str. Neff | reverse complement strand
GCTTCCTCGCTTCCACATCCTTCATCTTTTCGGCATCGACAAATGGGCTGATGTCAATCACAGGCAGCGTTGGCGGGGTGCCTGGAATTGTTTCTTCATTTGATTGAATCATCATCCTCTCGGTTTGTGCCTCCATCAACGTGGCTGTCCTTCGGCCAAAACTTCACGAAATAATAATTGTTGTAGGGGCAGACGTGTGATCCTGACCTAAGGTTACAGTTGTCTGTTTCACACACAAGAGCACACCGCTCAACAAAATGACTAACTGCTTCTGGAAAGAGCCTGACAGGATGTCAAGAAGAGGTTCCATCCCAAAGCAATTATGCCACAGCATCCTGCAGCCTTCATAGCTTCTTCAAATCCTGTGTGCCCATCTTCCCATATATCATACAGGATCTTTCCATCTCTCATCAATCATGAGCCTATTCTCCATGTTCACACTATGCTGGGCTATGACCCTTCTGCCTACATGGCACACAAGTATGCCCACATCAACTACCAGAAGAGGAGATTTGCCTCCCTAAGGCAAACAGTCTCCCCATTCCTGTACTACAAGCAATGTGTGGGAAGCTCCCACAAATCACACTACCAGAGATCAGTGTAGATAGCAAGCATTTACCACAACCATAAAAATAAATATTGAAATTTTTGCATGTTGGTGGCTTTTTATGAAGCTGTCTGTTTCATGGGGTTGGCTCTTTGTTTGCATGGTTCATCACTGGCTTGGTTTGGGTATCTGTCAAAGTCCTTCATGAGCCTGCCTGCTCTGTACACTTTGGCTTGGTGCCCAGTAATCAGACTCCACAACATCACAGCTAAGGAGTGCACTGCAGTGGCATTAGGTCCATGCATCACCCCCCCCCCAACCACCACCAAGTACTGCACAGTAGTGCAATTGTGTGAATACTGGTGCATGGAGTTACCAACCTTTGATGTGGATGAGGTAGACATGATCTTCAGGCATGGCATGATGCAGCACCCACCAGAATGCATGCATCACACTGCTCAACCCATCAACTGCAACCATGTACTTCATCTTAGTGTGGAGGTAATCGTGGAGCTGTTAGTCTGCCATTTGTGCTTTGCTGCTCAATAAATTTCGTTTGCCAATTCTTGGAATTAGCGCGATTCTTGACGAAATCCGAGGCACATTTACAATGTTGCACATTTCGCGCACAATAGGTGATTGCCAAGAAATTCGTGCAGTGTCGTGTTTCCCTGCTTTTCTCGGCGTTGTGGATTAATCCATCATCTACGATTTTGGTTCGATCGGAAGAATAGAAATACGAACATGAGGCGCGCTACTGCTTTGTTCTCCGCTCGTGCTGCTCCTTCCGCCGCTGGTGCCTCGCGAGGAGCCGCCCGTCGTCTCTATGCCACCTCCACTGAGTCCTCGGTGCTCGATACCGTTCTTCCCGCCACAGGTGCGTGATCGCTCCAATTTTTAGCTTTAATCGACCCTTCGATGCTGAGGGGGAGAATTTCCCTTTGTCTATAAAAGGTGCCGGCAAGCACCGCCTCTACCGCTACACATCGATCGGCTTGGTGACCCTCATCCCCATCGCCCTGGTGGCCCCCTCGAGTGTGGTCCTCCCCGTCGATCTTGCCCTTGGCTTCCTTCTCCCCATCCACGCTCACATTGGCATGGCCCACATCGTCGAGGACTACGTACTT
>NW_004457302.1:28530-30804 GCF_000313135.1 Acanthamoeba castellanii str. Neff | reverse complement strand
CTCCTTTTCCTCGACTGGTTGGCCAAAGAACTCTCTCGCCATGCTCAGCACGCCTTCCACCAGCTCCGGCGCAACACCGTGGTTGGTGATGTAGAAGAATCCTACCTCAGCACAGGCATGATGAATCTGCTGTGCTACTTGCTTCCTCGCTTCCACATCCTTCATCTTTTCGGCATCGACAAATGGGCTGATGTCAATAACAGGCAGCGTTGGCGGGGTGCCTGGAGTTGTTTCTTCATTTGATTGAATCATCATCCTCTCGGTTTGTGCCTCCATCAACGTGGCTGTCCTTCGGCCAAAACTTCACGAAATAATAATTGCTTGTAGGGGCAGACGTGTGATCCTGACCTAATTACAGTTGTCTGTTTCACACACAAGAGCACACCGCTCAACAAAACGACTACCCGCTTCTGGAAAGAGCCTGACAGGACGTCAAGAAGAGGTTCCATCCCAAAGCAATTACGCCACAGCATCCTGCAGCCTTCGTAGCTTCTTCAAATCCCGTGTGCCCATCTTCCCGTATATCATACGGGATCTTTCCATCTCTCATCGATCATGAGCCTATTCTCCACGTTCGCACTACGCTGGGGCTATGACGACCCTTCTGCCTACGTGGCGCGCAAGTATGCCCACATCGACTACCAGAAGAGGAGATTTGCCTCCCTGAAGGCAAACGGTCTCCCCATTCCCGTACTACAAGCGATGTGTTCGAAGCTCCCGCGAATCGCACTAGCACCAGAGATCATTGTAGATAGCAAGCATTTACCACAACCATAAAAATAAATATTGAAATATTTGCACGTTGGTGGCTTTTTATGAAGCTGTCCATTTCACGGGGTTGGCTCTTCGTTTGAATGGTTCTTCCCCAGCTCAGTTTGGGTCTCCATCAAAGTCCTTCGCGAGCCTGCCTGCTCTGTACGCTTCGGCTTGGCGACCTCCTCCTTCACCACACAAACGGCACATGGGGCGTGCTCAACCACATACTGGCTGACGCTACCAACATACAACCTGCACGCGCCCAGCCAGCAGAAGAAGCTGCAGTCAGCACGTGACCATGCAGGAAGGAGAGCAGCAAGTGTACCTCTTTGCTTTGTTCATTCCACGTCGGCCCATTACAATCATATCAACTCCCAGCTTCTCCACCTTCTTTGGTATCTTTTGCTTTGCTTCTCCTTCGCCTAAGAGCATCGTGCGTGGAATCTGGAGCCACAAACGAGAGAGAGAGAATGCTGAGCGCCACACCCTCTTCACGATGTTGACGCTGGCTACGTACATTTCTGTTCTTGAGCTTGCGTGATAGTCGTTTGAGAAGTGCTTCTCCATTCCTGCGCAGGTGTCCGCCGACCAGAGTCCGGTAATCAGACTCCACAAACGTCACAGCTAAGGAGTGCACTGCGGTGGCGTTAGGTCCATGCGTCCACCCCCCCCCCAACCACCACCAAGTGCAGTAGTGCAATGTGATTACTGGTGCGTGGAGGTACCAACCTTCGACTTTGTAGATGTGGATGAGGTAGACGTAATCTTCAGGCGTGGCATGATGCAGCACCCACCAGAACGCATGCATCGCGCTGCTAGACCCATCAACTGCAACCATGTACTTCATCTTCGTGTGGTAATCTTGGAGCTGTTAGCCTTGCCGTTTGTGCCTTTGCTCCAAAGCTCAAACTGCCGCGACCGAGTGCCAACTCTTGGAATTAGCGCGATTCTTGACGAAATCCTAGGCACTTTTACCAATGTTGCACATTTCGCGCACAATAGTTGATTGCTAAGAAATTCGTGCAGTGTCGTGTTTCCCTGCTTTTCTCGGCGTTGTTGATTCAAACATCATCTACGATTTTGGTTCGATCGGAAGAATAGAAATACGAACATGAGGCGCGCTACTGCTTTGTTCTCCGCTCGTGCTGCTCCTTCCGCCGCTGGTGCCTCGCGAGGAGCCGCCCGTCGTCTCTATGCCACCTCCACTGAGTCCTCGGTGCTCGATACCGTTCTTCCCGCCACTGGTGCGTAATCGCTCCAATTTTTAGCTTTAATCGACCCTTCGATGCTGAGGGGGAGAATTTCCCTTTGTCTCTAAAAGGTGCCGGCAAGCACCGCCTCTACCACTACACATCGATCGGCTTGGTGACCCTCATCCCCATCGCCCTTGTGGCCCCCTCGAGTGTGGTCCTCCCCGTCGATCTTGCCCTTGGCTTCCTTCTCCCCATCCACGCTCACATTGGCATGGCCCACATCGTCGAGGACTACGTACTTCCTCCCTCCTGTTCACTTCCTTCT
>NW_004457302.1:27354-28503 GCF_000313135.1 Acanthamoeba castellanii str. Neff | reverse complement strand
CGTTCTTCTCCTCCTGCGCGTAGTAGAACGTTGTAAGAAACTGGTTCCACTCATCAGTGGGCAGACGAGTGCTTGACGTGCCTTGGACTTGATGGTGATGGTGAAGACGCTGTGCGAGCGGCTGGAAAACTCGTTGCAGCCCGTTGCAGCTACGTGGCGATTGGCGGCGCCAACCCGCAACACCTCAAGCGCCTCTGCGGTGGAGGAGACAGGCTGTTCGGTAAGGTTCTCGACGTAGATGCCGCGCTTGATGTCCTCGCGGATGCTGAGGTCGAGCATTGTGGGATTGAGCAAGTCCATGATCTTCTCCTTGTAGATCTCGAGGAACGAGCAGCGACACTCAAAGCGCACTGAGCCCAGGCTCTATTGGGTGCAAACAAGCATGATGGCGTCAGCTCTTGCAACCAAGTCAAAAGGCCGTTGAGCATCACATCGAGAAGGGACGCGTACCGCTTTCTCGCTCTGGTCCATGAGGAAGTACATGTGATCGAGCACGCGCGGGATGAGACCCTTCATCCCGGGAAGGAACTCGCCGCTGGGTGTCATCGCTCCTGCACACATGATCGCGCAAGTGTGAGGCGTCAGAAGAAGGGGAGAGGAGAAAGAGCAAGAAACGTCGCTTTACCTTGAATGGTGTGCGTCTTGCCCGAGCCTGTTTGGCCGTAGGCAAATATGCTGCCGTTGTAGCCTGCAACAAGAAACACTGCGTGAGCTACAAAAGGGTAAGACAACGACGTAGAAGAAGCCGTAGTACCGGCTATGCACGAATCTGTGATGCTCTTGCCGACCATAGCAAAGATTTCCTCTTGTTTGCTCGCCTCGTCAGCGACAGCGTCGAATGTGAACATCTTTGGATCTGGGGGAGACAACATTCGGGTAAGAAACATTTCTGTCAAGCAACGAATAACGAATGTACCTTTGGCCCCTAGAATTACGCAATTATCGTGTGCGACGGCGCATCGTTTGGCACCACTGCGCGCTTCTTTGGCGGTAAGTGGCTTTACACGAACACAGACCTGCACCTTAGAGCGATCATCCTCCAGCACTGAGCCAATAACGTGTAGAAATCGAAAAGCACAAAGGAGGAGGACAGCCGATTAGAATTCGAAATTAACATCCAACAAATCGAATAACAATTTCTTACCATCT
>NW_004457302.1:23683-26475 GCF_000313135.1 Acanthamoeba castellanii str. Neff | reverse complement strand
GTTTGCGCTGTGCGCGCTCCTCGTCTCCTTCTTGACCTCGCCCACCCGGGGACAGAGCGTGTCGGCCGAACCATCTGCTTCTCCCTCTGCCACTCCCTTTGTAGAGTCCAGCGCCTCGCCATCCCCTGACCCCTCTCTTTCCCCCATCCGCCTCGCCCGCCGCCTCTTCTTCAGCCTCTCCGTCGACCGTGCCATCAACTTCTCCCTCTGCCTCTCCCGCCGCCTCCTCGTCGCCCTCCGCCTCGCCCGCCGTCTCCACCTCTCCCTCCGTTTCCCCGTCACCCTCGCCCTCTTCTTCGCCCTCTGCGTCTCCCTCTGCCTCGCCTTCCCCTTCGGCCTCGCCCTCGGCCTCGCCGGCCGCCATCGTGGGCGCTCCCGCGTCTGATGAGGACGACGACGACGACGACCACTGGTGGGACCACGTCTCCAACCGTGCTGCTGTGGGCCTCGTCGTGGCCTTTGCCGTCCCTGCCATCGTCGTCGGTGCGCTCGTGGCCGCCTACATCACCTACAAGGCCTACAACAGGAGGTACGATCACATTCATAGCAGTCGCTACATGATTACTGATCATAGTCCTATTTCTACTCTAAATAGGAGGTTCGTCGAGACGGGCAACACGCCCCAGGCCCGCGATGTCGAGTCGGAGATGGAGCAGTACCCCAACCCGGTCTTCTCCCTCGAGGACGACGGTGAGGAGGACCACAACCTCTAAACCTGACACAACCACCATCCGCTAAGAAGAAATAGCTTTTCTTCTTCACCACGATGTACATACTCTGACACTACATTACATAAACACATGCACGCACCATCAAGTAAGAAAATCCTCCAAAACGGTGGCTCGAGGGGTATCGACCAACCACGAGAGACAGTTCAAGTAGTGCCGAAAGCGTGGCTACCGCTTATATCTATAAGTCGTTAACATTAACATCAACACTACATTTACATCCCAATATATTAAAAAAATGTTTGGTGTATTGTTGTACCGTGAAAATGTTTGATGTGTGGAGGGTAGTAAGGGTAGTGGTGTTCGTTCGAACTAGCTGATCTTCTTGGCTGGTGATGAAGATGATGAGGGTGGTGATGAAGATGATGATGGTCTCTTTTGTCGGCGCAGGAGGCCGGTGGGCAGGGCGACGGCGTAGAAGAGGATGGCGGCGACGCCCAGGAAGTGGGGCATGAAGTAGAAGGCCGACCACACCTTCATGGCGTTGTCGAAGGTGAAGGTGCGGAAGATGATGACGTGGTAGCTGAGGCCCACGAGCATACAGAATAGCGACGCGCCGTCGTAGAAGTACTTCCGGGGGTAGGCGCCCGTTCGCCCGTCCGGGGCCATGAAGTAGGGCCGAATGTACATCCGGTTCACTATACCATCACCATCACCACAACACAAACAAACATTTAATTAAAGTATATATAATTCATATATAAATAATGCACATCATAAATAAATAAATAAAGAACAAATAATAAGCGACGTACGGCGACCGATGGCTCCAAAGACGGCGAGGGAGAGGAAGAAGAGGTAGTAGCCCGCGTAGAATCCCTGCAATGCCACACGACACGCGCATAGGGGGGGGGGAGTTGGGCAATGAAGATCGGGCGGCGGAGGGGGTGGGGTGCGGTGGTGCAACGTACGTGCCAGATGGCGGACACGAAGAAGGTGGCGAAGAAGGGCACGATCTGGCGCACGAACCCGACCGGCTTGGCCGGCGGCAGCGGGGCTCCGGCCTTGTCCGCCACCACGTTGGTGCGCGCCGGCAGCAACCGCACATACACATCTGCCCGTGTGTGCGGTGGTGAGTGTGTGTCGTGTGTGTCGTGCGTGTGTGCGGAGGTGTGTGTCGTGTGTGTGCAGTGGTGCGGAGGAGAGCGCGTACATCGCTTGAGCCAGTTGGCGGACACGATGTTCCAGTTGGCGGCGAGGGTGGAGGGGTCCTGGGCCAGCTTGAAGGGAATCAGCCGGAGCATCAGGAGCCGATCCCTGCGCGTCGCATACCCCGAATTCCACGCTTTGGTCAGCCACGGCGCACGCCACAATGAAGGAATGCAAGAAATGAAGGTGCGTACCAGAGGACGTGGCCGTTGGCGTCGCGGCCGTTGTAGCCGAGGCCCGAGAGCATGATCGCGCCCTCGCCCAGGAAGAACACCACGTAGTATTTGTCGAACCTGGTACCGACAAACAACAACCACCACCATCATCATTAGCATCATCATGGCCATGATGGTGTGTGATCTGTTGTGTGTTGTGTGTGTTGTGTGTGTGTGTGTGTGTTGCACTTACCCGAGCTCGCTGGAGACCATGACGTACAGCCATCGGTACCAAATCGACTTCTCTCTGTGTTGTGCACGACACGACACACACGACACACACGACACACACGACACACACGACACACACGACACACACGACACACACGACACACACGACACACACGACACACACGACACACACGACACACACGACACACACGACACACACGACACACACGACACGACACACGGGTGAGAAGGTGTTGAGGCGTGTTGGAACTGCCGCCGGGCGGGCGTGCAGGAGGTCCTCGTACAGGAATTCGGGGCTGGTGGCAAAGGTCTCGGGGAACTTCTGGTGGAGGTAGAACAGCGGCACCGCCGCCAGGGCCATCCCCAGCCGCGCGACCCCCGCCTTCCACGACCCGCCCGGAATCCGTCCACCCTGTGTGCCGTGTCGTGTCGTGTTGCGTGTGCGTGTGTCGTGCGTGTCGTGCGTGTCGTGCGTTGTAAGTAACCGCACACATCAATCACATCATAT
>NW_004457302.1:20394-23662 GCF_000313135.1 Acanthamoeba castellanii str. Neff | reverse complement strand
GCCGTGTGCGCCCTCGCGCTCGTCTTCGCCGACCCGCTCGCCGTGTGCGCCCTCGCCCTCGCGCTCGTCTTCGCCGACCCACTCCCCCGTGTGCGCCCTCGCCGTCTCACTCGCCGTGTGCGCCCTCGACCTCGCCCTCGATTTCGCCGTCTCACTCGCCGACGCCCTCGACCACGCCTAGTTCGTCCCCCACCTCTTCCCCGAGCTCCACCCCGTCGAGCTCGCCCACGTCGTCACCGACCAGCTCGCCCAGCGCCTCGGCGTCGCCTTCGTCTAGTCCCTCGAGCTCGCCCAGCGCTTCGCCCAGCGCCTCAGTGTCGCCTTCGTCGAGTCCCTCGCCCTCCTCCTCGGTGGCGCCGTCGTTCCCGCCGAGTCCCACCGGCAGGCCGTTTCCGTTCCCTTCGACTTCGGCCTCGCCCTCGCCCTCGCCCTCCGCCTCGCCCTCGGCTTCGCACTCGCCGTGCCACCCTTCGCCCTCCGCGTCGCCCTCCACGTCGCCTTCCCATTCGCCGTGCCACCCGTCGCCCTCGCCTTCGCCCTCGCCCTCGCCGTGCCACCCTTCGCCGTCTGCGTCGCCCTCGCCCTCGCCGTGCCACCCGTCGCCCTCGTCTAGCCCGTCTTCTTCCCCCTCGAGCTCGCCCTCGTCGTCGCCCTCAAGCTCGCCGTCCAGCTCGCCCACTTCATCGCCTTCCAACTCGCCCACCCCCTCCCCGACGTCGTCGCCCTCGAACTCGCCGTCCAGCTCGCCCACTTCGTCGCCCTCGAACTCGCCGTCCAGCTCGCCCACTTCGTCGCCCTCGAGCTCGCCTTCGTCATGGCCGACCAGCTCGCCCTCTTCGAGCCCCTCGAGCTCGCCCAGCGCTTCGTCGTCGCCTTCGTCGAGCCCCTCGCCCTCCTCTTCGGTGGCGCCGTCGTTCCCGCCGACGAGTCCCACCGGCAGGCCGTTCCCGTTCCCCTCGACGACGCCCTCGTCCTCGCCCTCGCCCTCCGCATCGCCTTCGCACTCGCCGTGCCACCCGTCGGCCTCGTCGTCGCCTTCGGCTTCGCCCTCTTCGTCGCCGTCGCACTCACCGTGCCACCCTTCGCCCTCTTCGTCGCCCTCGCACTCGCCGTGCCACCCATCGACTTCGGCTTCGCCCTCGCACTCGCCGTGCCATCCGTCGCCTTCGGCTTCGCCCTCTTCGTCGCCCTCGCACTCGCCGTGCCACCCCTCGCCTTCGTCTACCAGCTCTCCTTCGGCCTTACCCTCGTCGAGCCCGTCGTCGTCGCCCTCCAGCTCGCCCAGCTCGTCGTCCAGCTCGTCGCCGACGTCGTCTCCCTCGTCGTCTCCCTCGTCGAGTCCCTCAAGCTCGCCCAGCGCTTCGCCCTCGGCGTCGCCTTCGTCAGCGCCGTCGTTCCCGCCGACAAGTCCCACCGGCAGGCCGTTCCCGTTCCCCTCGGCTTCGGCCTCGCCCTCGCCCTCCGCGTCGCCCTCGCCCTCGAGCTCGCCGTCGGCCTCCCGCTCCCCTTGCGAGTCGCCTTCGGCTTCGCCCTCACCCTCTGCGTCGCCCTCGAGCTCGCCGTCGGCCTCCCGCTCCCCTTGCGAATCGCCTTCGGCTTCGCCCTCGCACTCGCCGTGCCATCCGTCGCCTTCGGCTTCTTCGTCGCCCTCTTCGTCGCCCTCTTCGTCGCCCTCGCAATCGCCGTGCCACCCTTCGCCCTCATCTTCGAGCTCGTCCACGCCTTCGGCCTCCCCCAGTTCGTCGCCCAGCGCTTTGCCGTCGTCGAGCCCCTCCTCGTCGCCCAGCTCTTCGCTCACGTCGTCACCCACGAGCTCCAGCTCGCCCACGTCATCACCCTCATCGTCGCCTTCGTCGTCGCCGAGCTCGTTGCCTTCATCGAGCCCCTCGTCGTCGCCGAGCGCTTCGCCTTCGGCGTCACCTTCGACGAGCCCCTCGCCCTCTTCTTCGGTGGCACCTTCGTTCCCGCCGACGAGTCCCACCGGCAGGCCGTTCCCGTTCCCCTCGAGCTCGCCTTCGCCCTCGAGCTCGCCCTCGCCCTCGCCTTCGCCCTCGAGCTCGCCCTCGCACTCGCCGTGCCACCCGAGCGCGAGCCCGAGTCCCTCGAGCTCGCCCTCGCACTCGCCGTGCCACCCGAGCGCGAGCCCGAGTCCCTCTGCCTCTGCGCCGTGCCACCCGAGCGCGAGCCCGTCGCCCCACTGCCACCTCAAGCACTCGCACTCGCCGTCGCCCTCGCCGCACTGCCACCTCAGCGGCAAGAAGGGCGGCCACAAGCACCACCACCGCGAGGACCCCGAGAGCTCCGCCGAAGGGTTCGGCAGCGAGCGCGAATTCGACGACGTCGACAGCGACGAGCCGACCCACAACGACGAATTCGCGGACGATGTCGACGAAGAGCAGGCGATGCGCGACGTCGACGAAAATCAGGTGTTGGACTCACGCGACCACAACGACGACCAAGCTCAGGCGGCTGGCCACCACCATCACTACCACCTGGCCAAGCCCCTGACGGCCGCCGACAGTGACGATGACGGTGACGCGGACGAAGCCGGAGCCGTCGCTGACTTGACGTCGTCGAGCGACCACCTCACGGGCCGCACGCACAGCGACGAGCTGAGCACCCTCGAGCTGTCGGCCCTGGTGCTGGCCATCGCGGTGCCGGTGATGGTGTGCCTGGCCCTCCTGACCGCCACGGCAATCTGGATCGCGGTGCGCCTGGTCCGCCGCAACGCGGCCCCCACCCACCTGGGCACCCCCGCCACTACCACCTTCGCGCACGAGAACGACTCCTTCTACCGCGACAATCAGCGCTACCGCGAGACCAAGGCGATGGCCGACCGCGTCTGAGCTCAGCCTGGTTTTTCCTTTTGTTTTCTTGACTCATTTCTCCGCTTGTACATAATTTATCGATTCGGCGGAAGATAGAAATAATACAGCGAAATTTCTGTTACTTTCGTGCCGACTGTCATCACTAGAGCCAGCGCTCTGTGCTGCCCTCGCGGCCGCGGAGAAGATGCTGGAATGTGAGATGGTCGGGCCAACGGGCTTGACGGGAGTACGGCCAGATGGCGGCCCGCAGCCTGCGTGTGGCGCGAAATGTCAGGCAAACTTGTCGAAACGGCTCTCCACGCCGAGTGACGGCCCTGAAGCGCGAGCCCTTTATGTGGCCCGCACCGCTGGCTGGCCCGGTGTTCTCTCATTCCCATCCCCTACCGACAACTCAACAACACAACACCTCGACTCTACCTTTGAAAGCTGAGCCACCATCT
>NW_004457302.1:17286-20373 GCF_000313135.1 Acanthamoeba castellanii str. Neff | reverse complement strand
ATTTTTATTTTTTTGGGTACTCAACTCACACCATTTCTTGCAAGGCCTGCGCTTCGAAAAACACGATGGGCGAGGCCACACGACCCACCTGGCTCGCAGCGCGGGCCAGAAGCGCAGGCAGGTCATCGACGGGCACGGACTCGATCTCGTCTTCTTCGTCATCCTCCTCGCCACGGGTTCCGTTCTCATTCTCATTGTCATTGTCGTCATCATCGTCGGCCGCCTGGTCGGCGACGAACCGATCGACGACCAGTTCGCTTCCGTTGTTGTCTTCGGCGAATTCCTCCTGCGTGGGCAGCGAGCGATGGGCGTGGCGCGCTGATGATGATGATGACAACGACGACGACGACGACGGAGCACCGGCGCCACAAGTGCGGCGTCGTCGGGTGAAGAGGAGGTCGAAGAGGGCCGACGAGGCCGAGAAGCGGGGCAGGTAGAGCAGGAGGCCCAGCTGCAGCAGGGCCAAACCGAAGAGGGGCGCCTGCATGAGCTCGACCCCGATCAGCCGGAAGCGCAGGTCCCACGTCTGGTCGTTCAGCAGCACCACGCGCCACATTCCTGCCATTCCACATCACGCGTGTTGTTTGTGTCAGCGCACTACACACACCGCACAACACGACAACGACACACCGCACGCACACATGCACGCACGCACACGCACACACAGGATAAGAGAGTGCGGACCAGGGAGGAGGAAGACGCCGTAGCAGCCCTCGAGGGCCTTGATGACGACCATGCCCATCACGGCGACGAGCAGCGTGTAGTGTGCAAACAGATAGCGCTCGACCACCATGGCCGCCTGCAATCGCATTCACCACCATCAGACACGACGCCAAAACGACACAATACGCACACCGACGCACACCGACGCACACGACACACGACATACGACACACACGATGCGAGTTGGTGTACCTGGTAGGCGGCGGAGCAGCTGCAGCGGAGAGTGCTGCGGAAGGAGGTCTTCCAGCCGCCCGGCCACTGGTGGTGATCTCCGCCCGGAGTGAGTGAGGACGAGGGGTACAGCTGATAGACCAGCACCTGCGGCGCCATCGACAACAGGCCCGCCCCCGCCACCAGCGCCGTCTCGTGCACGCTGGCGTACATCGCACGCGCGATGAGTTGCTTCCTATGCGTGTGTGCGGCGTGTGTCGTTGTGTGCGGGTACCAATCGGCGGCGCGGAGTCGGCGGATGGTGCGGTAGACGACGACGAAGGAGTGGAGGTGGGCGAGGATGAGGAACACGAACACGCTCATCACCGGAATGAGGGCCAGATAGAGGTAGGCGTCCACGTCAAAGTTCCACAGCGTAAAGTCCCAATCGTTGCCCTGTGTGTGTGTGTGTGTGTGTGTGTGTGTGTGTGATATGTGTCATCCATGTGTCATGTGCGGTTGTGTGTGTGTGTGTGTGTGTTGTGTGTGTGTGTGTGTGTGTGTGTTGTGTGTGTGTGTGTGTGTGTGTGTGTGTGTGTGTGTGTTGTGTGTGTGTGTGTGTTGTGTGTTGTGTGGTGCGAACTATACCTGTTGCTTGCAATAGAGGACGACGGCCACAATGTTGATCAGGTAGTAGGTGCCCACGACGACGAAGCTGCCGAGCAGGGCCTGCATGTCCTGCGCCGCCTCCGAGCCCGCGGTGTCGCGTTCCGCTGCGTCGTTCAGCTCCGCCACCACCACCACCGAGCCGTCGTCGTCCACCTCCTCCAGCGCCGATAGCCCATCGCCCATCCCTGCATCATTGTCATCGTCACCATTACCCCATCATCATCATCATCATCATCATCATCATCATCATCATCATCATCATCATCATCATCATATCTATCGTCAGGCTTGTACCGTTGATGGTCAGCGGCCGGCGGAGGCCTCGGCGAGCGAGTGCGCGGCCCGCGCGGATGAGGCGCCTGGCCAGCGGCACCGCGCCGGCGCGCCACACGTACGCAGGGATGGCGCGCGGGTTGGCCAGCGAGTAACGCTGGACGAGGCCCAGCACCAGACCCAGCGCGACCAGGGTGACGCCCAGGTTGATCAGCACGTTGCGGGTCACGCGCGCCTCGAGCTCGTCGTCGCGGTTGGCATACCAGGCGCGCAGCAGGTGGTTGGCCTTGGCCTTGTAGCATTCCACGCGTGCCTCGGGCGTCGCGGTCGTTGCTGACGTCATGCAGTCGTCCGTCGTCGTGTCAGAGACAGAGTAGTTTAAGGTGGCGGTGAGCGGCCCCATGTCGACGTCGAGCACCTGGAGGAGCTCGTAGACGAGGGCCTTCTTCTGTAGGAAGAGGTCGCGGTAGACGGCCTCGCGGTGGTGCGGGTCGGCGACCAGGAGGTGGTCGATGACCTCCTCGACCACGAGGCCCAGGCTCTGGCGCGGCAGCGGAATGCCAAGCAGGCCGCACACGGTGCCGACCACGGCCAGGTTGCTCTGCGCCCGCTCGGCGCTCAGGCCGTAGGTCAGTGTCGACGTCGCGGCCTGGTTTGCGACGATGTCATCGTCAGTGTCGACGTCACCGGCCGATCGCTTGGCGCCTTCGTAATTGGCCGAATCGTCGCCGCCGCCGTCGGACCCGCCGATGGGCAGCTTGGGCTCGGGCAGGTCGCTCTTGTCCGACTCGGCCGGCGGGTAGTCCACCTTGACGCCCTTGCCCAGGCCGCTCCCGCGCTGGTACACGATCAGCGGAATCGCCTTCAACTGCGGGTGAGTGCCTACACCGCGCCGACGACATATTACCAACCGCGGATCAGGAAAAGCTTGAAATAAATACGCACGCACGCACGCACGCACGCACGCACTGCACATGACACAACGAATGGCGCACCTCCGTGACCGCCGCGGTCGATATGGCCGTGATCGGAGGTGATGACGAGCGTGGTCTCGTTGTCGAGGAGGTCCACCAGACGGGTCAAGACCTGTGTCGTGTTGCTGATTGCCTGGTCACGATACAACGGCGTCAAAATTTCACTCACACATACTCACACACACAACACACACACTCCCATCACGTGCGCTTTCCGCACACGAGACACACACACACACACACACACACAAGGAGAGTACCTTCTGGTAGGTGTTATAGGGGTTGTAGTCGGTGGTGA
>NW_004457302.1:15545-17265 GCF_000313135.1 Acanthamoeba castellanii str. Neff | reverse complement strand
GGTGCGGTGGTGCAACGTACGTGCCAGATGGCGGACACGAAGAAGGTGGCGAAGAAGGGCACGATCTGGCGCACGAACCCGACCGGCTTGGCCGGCGGCAGCGGGGCTCCGGCCTTGTCCGCCACCACGTTGGTGCGCGCCGGCAGCAACCGCACGTACACATCTGCCCGTGTGTGCGGCGGTGAATATGTGTCGTGTGTCGTGTGTCGTGTGTGTGCGGGGGAGAGCGCGTACACCGCTTGAGCCAGTTGGCGGACACGATGTTCCAGTTGGCGGCGAGGGTGGAGGGGTCCTGGGCCAGCTTGAAGGGAATCAGCCGGAGCATCAGGAGCCGATCCCTGCCCATCGCATACCCCGAATTCCACGCTTTGGTCAGCCACGGCGCACGCGCGCAATGAAGGAATGCAAGAAATGAAGGTGCGTACCAGAGGACGTGGCCGTTGGCGTCGCGGCCGTTGTAGCCGAGGCCCGAGAGCATGATCGCGCCCTCGCCCAGGAAGAACACCACGTAGTATTTGTCGAACCTGGTACCGACAAACAACAACCACCACCATCATCATTAGCATCATCATGGCCATGATGGTGTGTGTGTCTGTGTGTTGCACTTACCCGAGCTCGCTGGAGACCATGACATACAGCCATCGGTACCAAATCGACTTCTCTCTGTGTTGTGCACGACACGACACACACGACACACACGACACGACACGACACACGGGTGAGAAGGTGTTGAGGCGTGTTGGGTCAGCCGCCGGGCGGGCGTGCAGGAGGTCCTCGTACAGGAATTCGGGGCTGGTGGCAAAGGTCTCGGGGAACTTCTGGTGGAGGTAGAACAGCGGCACCGCCGCCAGGGCCATCCCCAGCCGCGCGACCCCCGCCTTCCACGACCCGCCCGGAATCCGTCCACCCTGTGTGCCGTGTCGTGTCGTGTTGCGTGTGCGTGTGTCGTGCGTGTCGTGCGTGTCGTGCGTTGTAAGTAACCGCACACATCAATCACATCATATCACACATCGGTATGTGCACCTTCTCCTTGGCGAACATGGAGCGGTCGGTGAACTCGGCGTACTCGCGGTACTCGGCGATCGGGCCGGTCAGGAAACCGGCGAAGAAGAAGACGTAGCTGTAGTAGTGCAGCAGCGACGGCAGCCCGCCCCGCACGGCCCGCTGCTCCTGGCTCGGCAGCAGCTCGCCGGCCGGCCGGCCGTGGCCGTCATAGTAGGCCCAGGCAAAAGATGAAATCTTGACTGTGAGGAGCATCTGGGGCGAGGTCCAATGCACGACCGGGCCGCCCAGGGCGGCGGATTGGTACATGCGTTGAAGATGGCCAGCGCTGATGTAGGCCAGGGCGAAGATGAAGACGGCGATGGGCATGAGGCGCTGGCGCGGGGCGAGGGCGCACAAGATGTAGGGCACGGTGGCGGAGATGACGAAGTGGAGCGCGTCGAGGCCGAAGTTGGCAAAGGCCAGGGCGAGGCCGGCGACGAGGGCGAGGAGGTGGCGGGCGCGGGTGGAGGGGAGCTGGCGGTGGAGCAGGGCCAGGGGGTAGACCAGCGCCAGGCAGGTGAGGTAGCGCACCATCTCGGGCTTGACACCCAGCCGGCGCGCGAGGAGCTCCTCGGTGACCCACCACCAGGAGAGCGGATCCAGCAGCGCCTCCATTTGTTGCTACTCTTTTGAGCCAACGATTAGATTTGTGTAGTGGCTCGTGAAATCGCGAAAT
>NW_004457302.1:12249-13759 GCF_000313135.1 Acanthamoeba castellanii str. Neff | reverse complement strand
CTTTTTCTCCACAACCTCTGACTGCCACTGCCGTGGTACTGGCTCCATTAAACAATATATATATATAACACATGGAGTGTAGGCGTTGTGGGTGTTGCTGCTGCTTTGCTTCCTGGCCTACACCGGCTACCAGGTCTACCTCAGCTACCTGTCCTACACTAATCCCGATTGGTGCGTGTGCCGCTGTGTGCGCTTGTGCGGTGCGTGTGAGTGCTGAACTGCTGTGATTGTCACTGCAGGTCGGCAGGCGTCAAGTTCTCCGAGAGTTTGGACTTTCCCACGGTGCTGGTCTGCCCCATGACCAGGAAGAGCGACCCTTTCGAGTACGTCGCCGGCTAGTCGCTCCTCGCCAGTCTTGTGGGACTCATCACGCCTCCGGTTCTCTCCAGCATCAAGGCCGTGGGCTGCAGACAGTTCAACGAGACTCAGACCACCAGACGATTCTGTTCCGCCACTGCAGTTCGGGTTTATTCCTCTTCCTCCTCTTCTTCTCCTTCTTCTTCACCTTTGTCGTGCTGTTGGTTGATGGCTTATTTAAACTGATTTTCTTCTTCTTCTTCTTCTTGCCTTATCGTGGCACACACCAGCCAACTGAAGGACGCTTTAAAGACCACGAATGCGCGCTCTTCAACGACGACACGAGCGCCACCGTAACCGCCACCATCGAGGAGCATACCTTCATGGAGGTACTCACATGCACACTCTACGTGTGGTCGTGCGCATGTGGCCGTGTGTGCGTGCGTGCGTGCGTGCGTGCGTGCGTGCGTGCGTGCGTGCGTGCGTGAATGTGTCCAGACCTACTCACCACCACTCTGGTGCGCGTCTACCCATAGATCGGTTTTACCCTGGCGGTTCTACCAATCGGACCCGCGACTCCGTACGCGGTCATCCTCTACTCTCCGCGAGCTCGCGTTAGCCCCGAAGTACGCCCACCACAATATCACACGACACACGACACACGACACACGACACACGACACACGACACACGACACACGACACGCCATTAACGAATTACTGTTTCCAGGCGCCATCGGACGATTCGCCCAGCTTCCTGGTGGTGCCGTACACGGACTACTGGACGGTGCTCACCCAGGAGGAGGACGTCTACCTAAGCGGACCCTCGGCCATCACCTTCTACCCGTCGACCTCCTCCTCTTCCGCCTCCAGTGCGTCATGCCTCTTTTCATTTTCTATTATTGCATTTTTATTGACGTGAGGCTGATTGGTGATAATGCTTACTGTGGGCAGGTACTACGATCGGCAGTGTGTTGATCACGTTCTCGTATTCGTCGTTCGCCGTGGGCTGCTACTCGCAGGTGGTCACCTACGACTGGCTCTCGCTCGTCGGTACTCACGCACACCGCACACGCGACACGACACGACACGACACAGACAAAACACGATTGGATGGCCAAAGCAGCTGACATGTCGGTTGGGCGCACACGTAGGCGTGCTGGGCGGCGCGGCCGCGTTTTGCTGCGCGGTGCACGAGATCGTGATGTTCATGTT
>NW_004457302.1:0-12212 GCF_000313135.1 Acanthamoeba castellanii str. Neff | reverse complement strand
CACGACACACGACACACGACACACAACACGCCATTAACGAATTACTGTTTCCAGGCGCCATCGGACGATTCGCCCAGCTTCCTGGTGGTGCCGTACACGGACTACTGGACGGTGCTCACCCAGGAGGAGGACGTCTACCTAAGCGGACCCTCGGCCATCGCCTTCTACCCGTCGACCTCCTCCTCTTCCGCCTCCAGTGCGTCATGCCTCTTTTCATTTTCTATTATTGCATTTTTATTGACGTGAGGCTGATTGGTGATAATGCTTACTGTGGGCAGGTACTACGATCGGCAGTGTGTTGATCACGTTCTCGTATTCGTCGTTCGCCGTGGGCTGCTACTCGCAGGTGGTCACCTACGACTGGCTCTCGCTCGTCGGTACTCACGCACACGCACACCGCACACGCGACACGACACGACACAGACAAAACACGATTGGATGGCCAAAGCAGCTGACATGTCGGTTGGGCGCACACGTAGGCGTGCTGGGCGGCGCGGCCGCGTTTTGCTGCGCGGTGCACGAGATCGTGATGTTCATGTTCTCCAAGTCGCTCACCTGTTGCTGTCCCGACCTGGCCAAGCGATTCAACGACGACGAGGAGGACGACGAAGAGGAGGAAGGGGAAGGCGAGGTGCTCCTCTCTCCCCCAACACGACACACACCACCGCACACACCGCACACGCACACCGCACACACCGCGCACACTCACAATCTCTCATGGTTGCGGGAGACATTTGAAGAAGCCCAAGGCGTCGTCGAGCAGGAGCGTAAAGACGACAAGGAAGGGCATGGGCGCGGCGAAGAAGGGCGACGGCGACGATAGCGACGACGACGACGATGAAGACGAGCAAGAGGCGGCGGCACGGTCGCTGCAGGAGGTGGGTCTCATGCACCACGGATTCCACCGCGGCGATCTGGTCGCGGCCATGTATGACGACTACGGCCGCAGCCTGTCGTCCGAGCGACTGCCACTGCTCTGATGGTTGCACTTGTACAATTATTAGTGTCATGTGGCCCTTATTTGCTTTTTGTTTGTGTTGTTGGCGCGTTCGTCACTGTTCGCCCTTAATGACACGCGAGTTCGAGGTGTTAAGGGTAGGGCTTTGCGGCCTCTTCTTGGGCGTCCAAAGGGCTGAGTGCCTGAACTTGATATGGGAACCCAGGCCAGCGGCGGAACGGCAGCGGAGTCCACACTGGCTGCATAGGTACCCGACAGGTCCAAAGGCCAGAGAAGTCGGGTCAAAGGCAGGGGTGTAGTCTGCATACGCAGAACTTCGTTCAGGACGAACAACTAAACACACAAACAACACGCAGGAGGGGAGAAAACCTGGTGGTACGCTGCATGGCGCTGGTGTGCTGTAGCGCTCACCGCTGAACCATTGATCGTAGTCCTGTGGTTGCAAAAAAATACGCAGTTGGCGCGACGTGCCGCTACAGGGTTGGAGTCGCGATGTTGCACGTACCTCAGCTAGTAATACGTCCCAATCTTCACACAGGTGGGCCGTGTCCATCACACTGTCTTGTGCGATGAAAGAAGCATCACAGGACTGGTGTAGTGCGCGGCTCCTTAGTACTCGAGTTTTTCCGAGTGGCTGTGTTACCTGAGTTGATGGTTGTTGGCACTGCTGTGGCTGCTGCTGCGTTTGGGCCGCCAATGCACTACAGTCCCGTTGGATCGTCCTGAACAAGTGATCCAAATAGTCCACACCCCCTTCCTTGACCACCACTTGTTTTCCTTCTTCGCGCGTTTGCTGCCGGTCCTGACAGACCCCGGGGGGGGGGTGATTAGTAACTCTCCCCATCCATCATGGGCCTCGAGCTGAGAGTCATCGATGCGAACCTTGGTCAGACTGGCCAGGTGGTGCGTGAGCTTGATGGTGTGCTTATACCACTGGGCGAGCCTCCTTCGCAGATGGAGACAGCACCGTCCCGTGTGTTCCCAGATCTCCTCCTTGTCGCAGGACCTGAAAGAACAACCGAGGTCTGCTGCCGGGCACGGTCTGAAAACACGCACACGCACACGCACACGCACACGCACACGCACACGCACACGCACACGCACACGCACACGCACACGCACACGCACACGCACACGCACACGCACACGTGAGGTCATTGTTGCGAAAGAGAGGGACTGCGAGCGGGTCCGTACGCGCCGTCATCGTCATTGCTGTCCTCGTCACTGTCGTCATCGTCGTCGGTGTCATTGTAGCCGTCGCCGTCGCCGTCGCCGTCACTCGAAGTTGAGGGAGAACTGAGAGGTTCGCCTTCGGTTGTGGCGTCGTCTCCGACGAAAGGAGAGCTGGCGGCTCCGCCATCACCGTTGTGTACCGTGAGCATCCTGTCTTCCCCAAGCCTGCTCTCGAGCCCATCCTCCCCTGACGACACGACCAACGACACGACACAGCGTGAGCATGAGCGCAAACGGAATTATTCCCGTGCGGGGGCGCCCAACGTACCGCAAGCCACTAAATTGCTGAACGCCACCTTGTACGACTCCTTGGAGACGGCGCCCGACGGAGCGGAGTTGTACATGTCTACGTTGACCCAAAAAGCGGTTTCGGTCGAAGCCGTGTCGTGGACTCCTTGGATGGCGTAGTAGCCAGGCCGTATGGTCCTGGTGTCTGCTTGAACAGGCTTGGTGGTGGAGGTCGCGATGGTCACCACGAATGGCGGGGCCTCTTCTGGTCGGTCGAACTGGAGGAACACTGAGACCTGCCCGGCCACAATGCCAAGCACTGCGTGGACAGTGTTGCGCGCCGGCGCTGGCGGCTGTAGGACGACGTTCTGGACGGCCGGCAGGATGTGCGTGACAGCCCGGGGGGAGTCGTCGTGTCGGGCTCGCTTGCGCTGGGGCTTGCGCTTGGGCTCCTTCGCTGGTTTCCCCTAAAAGCACGACGCGTTGGAACCGCGGGCACGATTGCAAGCCTATCTTGACGAGAAGGGTACCTGTCCATGCAGTTTGCTACACGCTTTGTAGTGGTTCGCGTAGGCTTGTGGCGTCTTTGGTTGGTCGCCGCACAGCGGACATTTCAGATCGCTACGACGGGCTGTCGTGTGGCCGGTGAGCGTGGCTGGTGTTAATAATATGTAGGTAACGTGTGAAAAAGTCCGGTGGGCCGTACTCAGTTCTTCTGCGAGGTCTTCGAGCGACACGGCAGCCAGCAATTCCCTCGCTAAAGAGAGGCGAATAAAGTATGGCCAGCAAAAGTGTTCAACACGGCTTCTAAAGTCATACCACAGCAGCAAGTAGAAGATGGGATGTACCGTTTTCTGAAGCGTAATAGAGCTTTTCGAGGACTGGTTCGTCAAGAACCGTGGGGGGGGGGTTCCTCCTCCATGGCGGACACGCTGTAGAAATGGGTAGGCTCTGCCTTGCTTTTTGGTTTTAGTTTTTGTTTCACAACCCTCGCCGTCCAATGGCAGAGAACGTTGAGGGTCCTTCGCTTTTACTTGCAAGAAATCTTGTTTTTGTTTTCCCTCCTTTACATCTCGCCAGCATTCCCGGGTCAGCTGAATGGAGCTACATCCAAGGAAGGATCCCTTCTCTGTTTTGCCTGTCGAGGCATGCTGCCAGGTGTTGAGCTTCCTTCCTCCCCAGACCATCGCCCTTTGCTGCCTGGTATCTTCCCAGGCACGCCCCCCCCCTTCTTTTTTCTGAGTAACAACCAACCCTCAGCTTATCATCTGCACTCTTTTAGATGCAAACACATCTGTTGTTTTATGTGGATTAATTTTATTTTTATATTAATTTTATTCACCTTTTGGCCGCCACCTTGCTCTCTCACCACGGCAGTGGAAGGAGATATGCGACGACGAATCTTTTTGGTACTTTTATGCCACATCTTCGCTTGCTTGCCTGCTTTCGCTTTCTGCTTCATCTTCTTCTCTTTGGTGGCTCACAGAAATGCTGCCTCGGCGTGTGGTCGCTGCAGGCGGACGATGTACGTGAAGAGCGTCAGGCAAGAGGGCCTGGGGGAGTGCGCGAGCAAAACCAAGACCGCGCCCGGCATCACGTGGAAGCAAATGTGCCTCAACTTGAGTATGCGCTCGCTCACGCACGCACGCAGTGCCCTCCGGACGGCACCGACTCACGCCACACACCCGCACACGCACGCCATCACACACACACACACACCGCACACGACACGACACGACACGACACGACACGACACGACAGCGCTCAACTTTGGAGAGTCGAAGATACTGGACAAGGAGCTGCGGCAGACGCTCATCCAGTGGGTCGGTGCCCGCGAGGCGCGTTGGGTCCTCCACTACAGGTACTCCACCTCCGAACTAACCACTCACCACGCGCGCGTGGTACGCACCAAAGAGAGCTCGCGTGCGTGCGGCTAACGAAGTACCTTGGGTGCAGGGGGTCGCGTGACGGCTTCTCGCTGGACGCCTTCCATCGATTCAACGATTGCGTGGGTCCCACCGTCTGCGTTGCGCACTCGCCGAAAGAGTACGTCTCGAGCAACGACACGCACACGCACACGCACCATCGCACACGACCAACGACACGACCACACGCTTAATTTCTTGTGTGTGTGTGTGTGTGTCCAGCTGTATATTCGGGGGCTACAACGCCGTGTCGTGGATCACGCTCCGCCAGGACAGCGACGAGAGCGCCAACCTGGCCCTCAGGTCGCACGCCATCGGGGTCAGCGACGACGACGACGCCGAGAGCGAAGACGAACAAATCGAGGAAAGCCTCGAGGAGGAAAACCTGGAGGAGGAAAAGGAACCAGCAACCGACGACGAACTGGCCGACGCCACGCACGACGTCGCGGTCGACACCACCACCGACCACGCCCACCTCGAGTCCGCCGCCGCCGACGACGACGACGAGGCGGCAGCGGCGACGAGCAGGAAGAAGCGGCGCACTAAGAAGAGGGCCAACACGGGTGATGGTGATGTTGATGTGGACCACGACAAATCGGAGGAGAAGCAGGCGCAGCGCAAGGCCGCGCTGGAGGCCAAGCGGGCCAAGCGGGCGCGGAAGGCTCGCGACGCGCGGTTGGCCGCGGAGAAGGGCCTGCCGACCGAGCCGTTCATCTTCTCGCTGAAGAACCTGTGGGACAAACCGCCGACCCAGATCTTCACCCGACAGCGGGGCGACAAGAACGGCGTCCTCGTACACGGTACCGAGCGCGCGTTGCGTGTGCGATTGTGGTTGTGCGGTTGTGCGGTTGTGCGTGTGCGTGTGCGATTGTCGGCGCTCACAATCGATGACGGGGTCTGTTGGCTGTGGCAGAGTACTACGGTCCGCTGTGGGGGTCGGGATTCGATCTGGGCATCCTCGGACACCCGCACGAGACTCCGCCTTCGGCTTGGTGCGTACCACCCCTTGTTTTATCGTTAGTATATTATTATTATTATTCTTCTTATTTCTTTTTCGCACAACGCGCCTGGCCGACTGACTTCTCCCCTTTTGGTTTTATCTTCGTTCTTCGTCAACGTCTTCGTTCTTCATGTTCGGCCTTCTCGAGCGCAGGTGCAGGATCGGCACCACCTACGCGTCACCGTACCTCGCGACTGAGACTGGCGGCTCGGCCCACTACTTCATCGGTGGCGACCCGCGGTACGTTCTGATCTCGTGTCGTCAAGTCCTCAGCCTTAGACACTAACATCTTATCATTGCGCACACGACACGACACGACACGACACACATCAGGGACTTTGAGATCTGCGAGCTGGAGGTGTTCGTGTTGAAAGAGGAGAAGGAAGAATGGGCCAACCGGCTTCGGTCGCAGGAGAACGCCGGCCGCACGGCCAACGCGGACTCTCTCCGACCCCGCGCGTGAGCAGCCAAGAGCCGGCCAACCTAGGGGGTGTGTGGATAATTGGACAACCAAAGAAGGCCTTTCCTTTTGGTCTGGTCTTGATGTTGTTGATAATGTTGTTGATGTGATGTGCTGGGCGTGATGTTGTTGGAGTCGTATGGGCGATAGGGCGGGATGGCCAGGCGCATAAAAATGAGGGGAATGTTCGTGCGAGAAGACTCCGTGAGGCACAACGGCAAAAGGCCTCCTTTTTCGTTCTCCTCTTCACGATCTCAACCTTTGGTGTCGCCGATTCCATCTCCTGCCTCATTAGGGTTGAATCGTCGCATAATTTGCTGTAACTTGTACGCATTGGATTCTCCCCTCTCACAATCTTTGGCCAATTAATTGGTTAGGGCAGTAAATGTGAGGCAGACAATGATGAATCTTAGGCCTTCCTATGATTAATTCGACCAATTACCTCCTCATCCCATTAGGCCAGTGAAAGGGAGCATCAATCATGAAGTACTCTGAGATCGAATCCCAGGCCCCTCAGAAGAAGAGCTGCCTCGATGTCGCCTACAGGTGGATCATTCTGCTCTTCATCATGTGGCTCACATTCGGTATACTCCTCTTAGGCCTGCGGCGCATGTCGGTTGGAACGGCCGATTAGCAATTGAAGGACCCAAGAATTCCATTTCCATTTTGACCCGCCTCAACCTCCCTACAGGCAGCTACTGGGTGTTCGATACGCCCGGTGCCCTGTTCAAGCAGCTGCAGGTGTGGTTCGGCGGCCCCGACAAGTACACCTCTGCCGGTATTGCCTCCCTCCTTCGAAGCTCGCCCATCTTTTCGAGGCTCTACTCGCACTTCTTGACCTTCTCTCACAACGCGTGCTGCTACTCGGTTCACTTCGTCTTCTTCGTCCATGACAGACAACTTGAACCTGTACTCCGTCTACTCGTACCCCAACACCATCCTGTGCTTCTTCGGCGGCTTCATCATCGATCGCCTCACCGGCCTCAGGATGGGCGTACGTGCTACTTTCACCTCCTCCTTCAACAAGTAGCAGCCGTGTAGCGAGTTGCTCACCCCCTTCCTCTTCTTCTTCATGTTCTTGTTGTTGTTGATGTTGGCAGGCGCTGCTGTTCTGCTCGTTCATCCTGCTGGGCGAGTTGATGTTCGCCGTGGGCATCCAGGTGCAGCAGTACTACGTGTGCCTGGTCGGCCGCTTCATCTTCGGTCTCGGCGGCGAGTCGCTCACCGTCGCGCAGAACAACTTCACCGCCCGCTGGTTCGACGGCCCGCAGCTCGCCCTGGCCTTCGGCCTCGTGCTCTCCTTCGCCCGTATCGGTACGCGCTTTTCATCTGCGCTCCACCGCTCGGCCTCGTCGGCGCCTAGCCTCACGCCTTCTATGTTGTGTGTGTGTGTGTGTGTGTTGCGTTGTGTGTTGTTATGAACGGCTACAGGCTCGTCGGTGAACTTTGCCGTCACGCCCTTCCTGGCCAAGGTCAGCGTGCCCTTCGCCGTGTGGTTCGGCGCTGGCACTTGTCTCATCTCCTTCTCCGGTACCGTCGGCTCCTCTCCGGCCCTCGATGACTCTCGTCTCCTGACCCTTGCCGTCGTGTGTGTCGTGTCGTGTCTTGTGTGTCGTGCGATGCAGCCTGTATCCTGCTGGCTGTGTTCGATAAGGCGGGCGAGCGCCGCGCCGTGAACAAGGACGAGCCCAAGGAGAAGGAGACCTTCGCCCAGATCCTGCTCTCGCTCCTCCAGGTCTTCAAGTTCCCCATCGCCACCTGGTTCATCTACTTCATCTGCGTCTTCTTCTACGTCGGTGCGTCCACCACACACAACACACACACAACACACCCACACACCACAAGCAACAACCATTGTCAGTAGCAGTGTACTCACTGTCCACCATCGTCGTCATCATCATCGTCGCGCAGGCGTGCTCACGTTCTACACGGTGGCGTCGGACATCATGCAAAAGACGGGCTCCAAGTACTCGGAGGACATCGCCACCCTCTTCATTTCGATCCCCAACTTCGTCTCCGTCATTGCCTCGCCCAGTACCTGCCCCACTCCTTCCTTCGCACCTCGTGTGGTGACCCACTTTTCTCACGATTTTCTTTCTTCTTCTTCTTCTTCTTTTCACTCCTAAAAGCTTTCGGCTACATGATCGACAAGATGGGCAAGGCTCTCTACTGGATGCTTTGGTCTTGCTTCATGGTGCGCGCCCGCACTTTGCTTTATTATTATTATTATTATTATAACGAGCTTGTAGACTGATCCTGCTCTACTCTTGTTGTTGTTGTTGTTGTTGTCTTCTTCTTCTTCTTCTTCACCAGTTGGTTGTGGCTCACATGGGCTTCCTGGGTAACGCCAACGAGTGGTTCGAGATTCACCCCATCGTTATCATGGTCTGGCTCGGTACGCGCAGCAGCCAATACCTTTTTTTTTTTTTTTTACTTACCGTGTCCTTCCCAGCATTGTGTTATGTTGATTGGTCGCCTAAACCGCTCACACCGCACGCGCGCAGGTATCGGCTACTCCATGTTCGCGGCCTCCATCTGGCCTCTGCTGCCCTTCATCATTGCGCCCAAGCACCTCGGTACCGCCTACGGTGCCATGACTGGTGCGTGCCAACCTTCACCTCTTGCTACGTCCCCTTTTTTTGTTTTTCGTTTCGTTTCGTTTTCCTAAAGGTCTCACTCACTCGTGTCTTCCCTCCTGCAGCGATCCAGAACGCTGGTCTGGCCGTCCTTCCTCAGATCATCGGTGCTCTCCAGGGTACGCAGCTCCCTCCTCCCATCATGATCGTTGACGACCGCGAACGGGAATGATGATTGATTGGCGATCTTTTTCCGTTCTCTCTCTCTCTCTCTCCTCTAGGTGCCGACGGCATCAAGGGCACCACCTGGCAGTACACCATCCCCATCATGATCTTCGTCGCTTGCGCTGGCGTCGCCGCCGGCTTGACCGGTACGCCTCCACCCCTTCTTCTCAACCACGTGGCCCAGGTGGAGATATTGGAGATATGGGGCTGAACCGAGTTGCGTGTGACGCGGCAGTGTTGTTGATCGTGCTGGACAACACGACCACCAACGGAAACCTGAACGCGTCGGGCGAGCTGCGGCAGGAGCTCAAGCGCGTCATGCAGGAGGAGAGCGCTGCTGCGGGCGGCATGTCCATCAACGACACCGAGGAAAAGTCGCTCCTGAACTAAAAGTTGATCGACCTCGATCGCGCGGCAAAGAAAACAAGAGAAAACAAGAAACCTTATTTCTATCATCCCTCACCACCATCGTCATCGTCATCAACTTGGGCGGCAGAGCTTGCGAGAGGTCTCTCTACAAGCCGAAGCTTCGGCTCTTCTGTGGTGGTCGGCTGCCGATGTACGGGGCAGTGGCGTCAGCGGAGGTAGAGCGCTTCTTGCCTCCCTTGCGGCCGACACTGTCCTTTTTGTCGTTGTTGTCGTTGTTGGCCTGCTTCTTGTTGTTGGCGTGCCCCGGCTGCTTGCTGCTGTTTGTGGTCGCCTGTTCGTGCTCAGTCGCCCGGTGCAGTGTCCGCTGCTGCTGCTGCGTTGCGGCTGGTCGCTTGCTGCTAGGCGGCGACCACCGGTGGTCGGGCCGACGCTTGGCCGTGTCTTCGCACGAGCGGCGACGATCACCACCAGCCTCGCCTCCGCCGTTTTCGCTTTCGCTCTCCGTGTCGTGGTCCCCGCGCACCTGCCGTCGACGGCGCTTGCGTGTCGAGACGTCATCGCGCGCTCGCTCCCCTAGGCTCGGGTGGTCACTGTCCTCCGCCGGTGGCGGTGGGCGCTCGCACTTCTCCTTGCCGTCGCCCGTGCCGCGCCTCTTACGGCCGCCTCGGTTCCGTCGCACCAGCGTCCACCGATGCTGCACGCTGCCGTCCCCGTCCGACAACGAGCCGGTGGGATATCGCTGCCACGCGCCCGCCTCGCCGCCGTTGCCATCATCGCTCTCGCTCCCCTCCTCGCTGTCCTCCGGCTTGCCGCGGGCGCGGGCCGAGGCGTTGTCGTAGTGGTCGTGGTCGTCGTCCTTCTTCCTGCGCGAGTCGCGTTGGCCGATCGCGCGCCGACGCAGCGCGGCGTGGCACCAGGCCACGCATCGCCGCACGATGTGGATGAGGAGGTGCGTGGCGGCGGCGACCAGCGCGACCAGCACGAGCTGCTCCAGGCTGTCGTGCCCCATCTTGGCGCGAGTCTGCTGCGTGTCGTGTCGGCACTCGGCCGTCAGGCGCGCCTCCAGGCTCTTCGTGGCCTCGGCCAGCTCCTGGCGCCACGTGTCCATGATCTTGGCGTGCTCCTCGCGCTGTTGTAGACATCAACACCTCCCGACAGTGAGTCACTGTCGACGGGCTTGTGTGTGTGTCGTGTCGTGTCATGTCGTGCCGTGTCGTGCCGTGTCGTGTGTTGTGTGGCTTAGTCGTACCATCTGTGCGTTGGATTTGACGGCGTTGTGGAGCGTGCTCACGATAGAGTGTCGTTCGTTGTTAAACTTGTCCAGCTCGACGGCCACCTCGTCGTAGGCCTCGAGGTGCTTAGCCACGACGCCCTCCAGGTAGGCGTTGAGGAGGTGCTGATTGATCTCCAGCGTTTTCACTGAACACAGACACACCATCACACACGACACGACACACAACACACGCACGACACACACGACACAAACGTTAGTTCCGGACAGTTCATATCGGCACATACATGAGTGAAGTGACGTACTGCGGTTGGCCAGTGTGGTGAAGATGCTCTCCTGTGTGTTGAAGTCCTCATCGACGAGCTGCGGGAGCTCCTCGAGCATCAGCCGCGTCATGCTGACCCGCATCGCAGGCGACGGTTCGACCACCAACGCCGCCGCCTGCTCCGGGGGACTGCTCGGCCGCCACGGCCGCGGCAGAAGCGGCGCGCTCGTCCGCCGCCATTGGCGCGAGCGGCTCGGCCACTACCGGAGGCTCGCTCACCACTTGGCCAGTGGGGGAGTGCGCCGTGCTGTCGACACTATCAGACGCCGGAAGCACCGCGGCCGCTACTGTGGGCGCAGCAGCGACCGCCGTGTCGGAAAGCGTTGGCGGCTCGCCCGCGGGCTCATCGGCCTTAAGGTTCGGCTGTGTCACCGTCACGGCCGATGCTGGCGGCTCAGTCTCAGCGTTGGCCGAGGACGCGCCCTGGGATACGCCCGCGCCGGTGGTCGGAGCGGAAGCCGCCGTGGCGGTTTCTGTCATCGTCTTCGTCGTCGTCGTCGTCATCGTGGTGGTGGTGGTGTTGCCGGTGATGGCGACTGGCGACTGGACGGCAGGCGCCACGACGTCGGGGGCGGTGGTCGGAGCCGTGCTGTCTGCAGCCGCCGCTGCCGGACCGGTTGTTGCCGCGGGGAGCGGGGGCGCCGCGGTGAAGGTGGCGAGGTCGACCTCGCTGCTCGAGAGAGGCCGGGTCGGGTCCATGATCAGCGGCTCTCCGTTGCCGGCGGCGAGCTGTTGGGCGACCTGCTGCGCTGTCGAGACATTCGTCATCGGACGCTGCGGTAGGGTCAGGTCACCTACGGCGGCGCCTGCCGTGGTTTGCGGAGCAGCAGACACGACGGCGGAAGGCGCGGCAGCGGTGATGGTGACCGCGGCGGTCGCGCGCTGGTCAGTGGCGTCCGCAGTTGCGGGTGCCTGATGCGCGGATGACGAAGCCGGCAACGGAGTGTCCAGGGCCACTGACTTTTGGTCTGGCCGCAGATGCTGGTCTTGTGGCTGGGCGGGCTCGAGGGGCGACGTGGCCGCAGCAGTGGCTCCAGGGTGATCCTGCGCGGCGGGGGCGTCCTTCACGGCCGGCTGTCCAGTCGACAACGATGAGTCCCTGGCTGGGCTGACATCGCCAACCAGAGGTGCTGCGGCCACCGTCGTCGCGGTGGAAGCCGGCGCGCTGGCTGGTGGTGCGGTGGTGGTGGTGTTCGAGGTCGAGGTCGTCGTGCCGCTGGGTG
This sequence comes from Acanthamoeba castellanii str. Neff, assembly GCF_000313135.1. NCBI lineage: Eukaryota > Discosea > Longamoebia > Acanthamoebidae > Acanthamoeba > Acanthamoeba castellanii. The sequence goes on along the minus strand of NW_004457302.1, from coordinate 459 downwards.
GCTGGGCGTCGTGCATGACCGGTCCTGGCGTGGCCGGGGCGAGCGGGGCGGAACCCGCGGCGGCGGCGTGGTTGCCGGCTTGGGCCAGGTCGGCCACCTCCTTGGGCAGCGTCGTGTCCTTCTTCGGCACCGTCGCGTCGTCGTTGATGACCACCTGACGCGAGTGTTTGAATGGTGATGGTAAGCAAAAGCATGAGTGGCTGACGACGAGAAAGGTGCCGTGGCGTACCGGGTGCGTCGTCGGCGAGGCGGGGACAGACGCGTCCTTGTTGGGGTCCTTGGGCTTGTGCTTGCTCTTGATCTCGTTGATGCGCTGGCCGATCTCCTTGGAGTTGGAGATCATCTTCTCCTTGAGGTTGGCCACGTGCGAGGTGCCGTGAATGCGCACCACGCTCACTGGGCAGTAGTACTGCGAGCCGTAGTGCGTGAGGAACACCACCTTGACGTACCTGCGCCAAA
>NW_004457303.1:35413-44157 GCF_000313135.1 Acanthamoeba castellanii str. Neff | reverse complement strand
CGACTCGTGCTCCCCTCGCAGCAGCTCGCACGCTGCGGCCACGGTCAAGGAGCGACGCGTGACGAAGCGGGCCACGGTGTCGTTCGAGATGTGCAACCTCGCCGAGGAGCTGGGCCAGCTCGCGGCTGAAGAGGAGGCCGAGGCCAGGTGCCCCGCCACGCCCAAGGGCGCCGGGCACCCGCTTGAAGTCATCCACAAGCAGGGCGGCAAGGGCACCCTCAAGCGCAGCACGTCGTGGACCAACCTGAAGAAGTTCGGGTCTGTGGAGCCGCTGGTCGCCATGGCGAGCATAAGTGGTCCTGCTAGGTAACCAATCCTGCTAACCTGGTTGGTCAGTTATAAGAATTATATTTGGGAGCTGATTGCTGATTGGTTTACCTGCATCGCCGACTGTGATGAAGCAGCTCGGACGCGGTGCCTCTGGGTCGAGGGAGCATGTTCAGCCGTACCGACAGCCCACTGACCAAGCCGACCAGGGAAGATGTGATGGACGTGGGCCAGGACCTGCCCCAGGAGCTGCGACAGAGGAACCGCGTCATCAACGAGATCATCAACACCGAGAGGGACTACGTACACGACCTCGACGTGATGGTGTCGGTCTTCGAGACGCCGATGCTGGAGGAGCACGTCGTCACGAAGGAGGAGATCAGCACGCTCTTCTCCAACGTGAAGCAGTTGATCGAGGTGAACAGGATGCTGCTCGCCGATATGGTGAAGCGAGTGAAGGACACCAACGGCAACGAACTGGGCGACAGCTTCCTCCTTCTCGTACGTTACCCGCCTTCTGCGCCCTAAGAGAAGAAACGTCAGCTAACCGGCAAACAACAAACCAAATCCAAACCAAACAGGGAGACTACCTGAAGATGTACGCCAAGTACTGCGCCAACCATACGGTCGCGGCCGAGCTGGCGCTCAAGCTGGAGAAGGCCCACAGCGCCCGCCTCCGCGCGTTCTTCAGCCGCGCCTACGCGCAGACGAACCGGCTGTCGCTGAGGGACTACCTGATCAAGCCGGTGCAGCGCATCTGCAAGTATCCTCTTCTCCTGAGGGTACGCTTCATTTCATTCTCGGTTCTGGTGAGGCTGATGACGATGATGATGATGCTTACCTTGTCCTTCCCTCCGAGCAGGAGTTGATCAAGTCCACCGAGGCCAGCCATCCGGACTACGTCAAGCTCACCAACGCGCTGGCAAAGATCCAGAGCGTGGTCGCGGCGGTCAACGAGCGGAAGGATCAGGAGGACTGCGTGGAGGCGATGGCTCAGGTCATCCGCAAGCTCAGGAACACAGAGAAGTTCGGCGTGCAGCTGATGGTGCCCGGCCGACAGTACATCCAGGAGGGCACTCTGCTCGAAGCCTCCAAGGTAAGAAAGCAACCCTGACACCGTGCGATGCAATGGCGGAGGCTGACGTACCCGTTTCCTCATCTGCTGCAGGACCGTAACGAGTTCTTCCCGCGGCACTACTTCCTCTTCTCCGACCTGCTTGTCCTGGTTGAGGGGCCTGCCAGCAGCGGCAGCCCGAAGGGGAAGAAGGGATCGCAGTCGAAGCACTTCGAGGTGTTGGAGATGCTGCCGCTCTCCGAGGCGCACGTGAATCTGAGGATGAATGGCATCGACGACGGCAGTAATTCGATCGAGATGGAGAGCTCGAAGGCGACCTACGTGCTCCCGTTCGTCTCCGTCGAGCAGAAGAGGAAGTGGACGCAGAGCCACATCCTCTCCATGGAGCGCTCCACGATTACCCCTTCCAGCCCGCTCCAGCGAAAGCATTCGAGCTGAATCCCCGAGGGATGAGAGGTATGAGTGAGAGAGAGAGAGAGAATGGGGAGGTGATGTAACTTACAATTTTCGTTGGCGATGCTTGCGACACCCTTGAACATAAACGCGAATCAAAAACTTAACCCTATCCCCTTTGCTCCAAGGTGAAGCGTGCGGGTGAAGCAAACACAGCGTTCGATAAGTCACTTCCCTACAGTTCAAGTCCCAGGATCGTCATCGCTTCTTCGGCGCTCATTTCCGCTTGCATTGAAGTGGCAACGTTGTACTGGATGCTCTCCACAATGGTGGGCACAAGTGCCGAGTCCAGGAAGGAGAGCAGGAACTTGGCCTTGCGCTTGAAGCCAAGGAACGCGGCCTAAACGCAGGAGCGCTATGGCTTAGCCATTGCATACGGTAGCCGAAAGCGAGGAGTGCGTACTGTGGGCGGCAGCTCTACGTCGGCATAGGCAAAGAGCTGGTCATCTGGGTTGAGGCTGTATATTGCAGGAGGGATCACCTGCCCTTCAAGCGCTTCAATGACCAGAAGAACGACCGTGTTCGCGACTTCTGGTTGATGAGCCTCCTTCCTGTCGGCGTACTGACACACCGGGTGAGGCTGCATTCGTCAATCAGCAAGCGATTCTGGGGGGAGAGATACCTTTTGAAAGAAGACGTAGATGATCTCCATCATTTGCTGATGTTCTTCAAGCGACATGGAGTCCGCCGACAGAGAGTACGGAGTAACGTACTTATCCGCCAAAGCCAAGAGCTGTTGTACAGGTAGAAGAGGTTTAGCCAGTCGCAAGCGGCACACATAGCTTAAGCTTGAGCTTGAGAGTGCACGCACCAGCTTCTCTGGTTCGGCGTAGCGCGAGTGGTGCAGCATCCGAGCGATGGCAATTGTGGCGATGAGCTGCATCTCTTTAGATGGAGCTGCATATGCATACACTGAGTTGAGCAACTTCTACGAGCAAGCACAGATAAGACATGAAGTTGTAATGCCTACCGGAGAGCAACTCGAGAACAAGCACTGTGAAGCACATCGGAGAAGGCTCGCTCTCTTGATCGTACGAGAACGTGAGCTCGACGTCGTTGAGCGGCGGGTAAAAGAAACAGAGGTCGCATATGATCTTGAGCGCTACGACGCGTAGAGGCTCTAAATCTGCATAAGAGCCGCGTAAGTTCGGGCATTTTCGTGTAACAGGCCCACGCCACCCACCTACCCTTTGATAAAGCGCGTTCAAAGAGCGGGAGGCATCTGGTGGACGACTTCTCCGAAGAGAGGCACAGGCGGCCGATCAGCTGATGATTTAGAGTTTGTTGAGTCGTGTGAGCTTTTCGAGAATGGAACGACGCAGCCACTTGAGACAGTGAATGGGGCTTACCTCTATGGCCTTCCCTCGGATGTCTGTGTGCGGCGATTGAAGACCGTGAACGAGGAGGGTCGTGAGAACGGTGTTGTCCGCCGTGTTGGTCTTCACTCGAGGGAAGTTGGGTCCCAGCAGCGCCAACAGCTTGGCTTCGTCGTGCAGGTGCGCGATCACGAACCCATAGAACACCAATGCTCGCCTGGGGTCCCGATCGTCAGGCAACGTAGGCCTCCAAATACGAAAAGACGTACCTGATGAAGTTGGGGTTGGCCTTAATGATGGCTTGGGCGGTGAATCCAGCATGCTGCTCTGCGCACTGTAGGAAGCCATCTAGCTCGCTCGAGAACTGGAGCTTCAAGGCATGTAGAGCTTGTTCAATCGTTTCGAGCGAACTGCAACGCCACCGTGCAGATCGGTCAGGAGTGCAGCGTTGAAGCACTACAGGAATCGTACCTTGGGGAGTTGAAGATGACCTTGAGAAGTACCGTAATCGCAGCTGAGAACGGCTCGCCTTCGCCTTCTCGTGCTGCCGGGTAGCGTACGGGGTAGCGTACGAGAGTGAGGATTTGTAGCAGGACGTCGAGCACATGGTGGTCCTTGCTCGCGAAGCGCTCCCAAACTTCAGCAACCTCTTCATCGGTTGGTGCAAACGGCAGCAATTCTACAAGGAGATTAGAGGTCGAGGATGCAAACGTAGCAACACTTCCAGCCCGGCCCGTACCTCCTGGGCCATTTCCCAGCGCCTCGCGGCTCTTGAGTGAGACAAGCATCGTAACGATGCGCTTACGGAAGGCTTTCAGCATGACCGATCACTAATGCAGACAACTACGCGCCTGGTGATTTCGGCCCTTCGTCTCCATCTTGTGTTTGCCTGCGTTGCTCTTTTTCTCGTTTTTTCTTTCTGCACTTTTCTTTTCTTCTCAATTACTTAATTAATGGTTGCTGCACTGCGAGCAGACGGCGCACAGACCACAACACCAACGAGACGAAAGGAGCAAGATGGCGGACAAGAGAGCATTGTTTGAGGCAAAGATCAACGAGGCGGGCAAGGGGCCAGGGTTCGAGCGAGTGGACCATGGACCCAACTTTAAGCCCGGCTGGAAGGCCAACGGCAACTCTGGCGGTGGCCACACTGGTACCACCTCGTCCCCCCCCCCTTGCATCAATCAATATCACTGACCATAGCTGTGCACAGCGCACGACGGCAAGTTCAAGAAGCAGACAAAGCGCGTCGAGACCAAGTTTGAGTACCTACTGCCCACCTTTACTTGGCCTTCAGTGAGGTTGATTCATGGACTAATCCGCGTCGTTGATTGACCCCACAGCCAGCCGCCGCCTCCCAAGAAGAGCCTGACCGACTTGCCCTGACGCTCCCGTCTGGTGGTCCACCAGGTTCTCCTTCCTTTTTCTAAAAAAGAGAAGTTGTACAGAAGGCGGAAGGGAATGTGTGAAACCGACCGGTTTTGGCTTGGATAAAGGCCACACGACCCTCTTTTCGGTCCTTGTCTTTGGCGCTATTGCTTGAGAAAACAAGAAAAGAACGTGAGTAAGACTTGTCCCGGTACCCGTCCGGTAAGAGGACCAAGCAATGGGAGCGACCGCGGGCTCCCTGCAACGATCTCGTACGCCCGAGTACTCTGCCCAGGTACTCTCTTCTTCATCACTTCCCTCCAAGAGCATCTCACCCCATCACCAACACAAACCTGTCCTTGGTTGTGTGGCAATTGTTATGGCTGGCGTGAAACCTGGGCAAGAAGATCGAAAAGCAGCAAACGAAACACAAAAAGCGAAAGCGAAAGCCGAACTAAACGAAAGCGAAAGCGAAAGAGGCGGTTCAGCCTCTTCAAGCGCCAGGGAAGCCAGGAACTGAGATTCTCGTCGGCCTGCCGTGCCGGTCCTACCCGACGACGTCAGGGACACGCTACTGACACAGCAGACGACGTCAACCGAGACCGCGTCGCTCCGTGCCCAGTTGCCACGAACAGATCAACCTCGACCTGACCCACAGGCAGACGTGCGCTTGATGACACGCACACGACACACGACAACATGGCACACATAACACCACCGCACACGCACACAGGGACAGGGCGACTAGCCTGGAGGTGTACCTCGAGAAGGCCGAGGAGGAGCGCAGGCAGCAGGAGAAGAGGCCGCTGCGCGTGAGCAACAGAGTGCCCGAGCAGGTGCGCCAGCGGAATCGGGTGATCAACGAGATCACCAGCACTGAGCAGGACTACATCAACGACCTCGAAGTCATGATCGATTCTTCAGGTAACGCAGGTCCCCAATGAGTGCTTGCCCAGTTGCAGTATGTTGTCTTGTTGGTGCTGATGTCTGGCCCCTGTGGCATGCTTGTAGAAATCCGATGCTGGAGGAGGTGGCGAGCAAGGAGGAGGTGGATGGAGCTCCTCCATCGGGTACGCTGAGCCCTCGCCTCAACGTGATCTAAACTCTGACTTGCCAGTATCTAATGTTGTTGTGAGCGTAGGAGCTGCTGAAGAACACCGCGAGCAACCACCCAGACGACGCAAAGATTACCAGTGCGCTCGACAAGATTCAGAAGGTGGTGGCCAGCGTCAACGAGACGAAGCAGTGGGAGGAGGACATGGCCGCCGTGGCCAGGATCAAGAGCCAGATCAAGAACGTCGAGGTGTATTGTGCACTGACATCTATATCTGCCATCATCAAACCCCTCCCCTCACTGATAAGCACTGTGTGCAGAACCTTGGCGTGCAGCCTGGCCGTCAGTACCTTCAAGAAGGCACCCTGCTCGACGCGTCAAAGGTCAGCCCCTTAGCGCGTGTTTGGCGCGAGGCCACGCTGCGCAACAATGTGATCTGTGTATGTTGGCACCTCAGCAGGACCGGCCTGACTTCTTCCCACGGCACTACTTCCTCTTCTCCGACCTTTTGCTACTCACGAACGGACAGCTGTCCCGCCCCCGAAGAGTTCAAAGCGCGCCTACGGCCAAGAAGAGTGGCGGTCCCAGTGGCCAAGCTCGACCTGACCTGTGCGCTGCCCCTGGTGCTCGTGGACGGTCATAATCTTGAGCGGGGACACCATCTACGTGCTGCCCTTCTCGCCGGAGGTGAAGCGCAGGTGGGTCCACGAGCACCTTGCGGCCAAGAGCACTGCGTAACCACCCTCGCAACACCAGCGGAGAAGCATGCGCGAAGGAAGGGTTCTGTCATGAGATGTCAGGAATCGATGGATTACACGGGCCTGGATCTGGGGCCGCCATTGGTGGGAGTAACAGCTGCCAAGCAACACAGCTCGCTCACAGCAACTGGTGGGAACTTAGCGCACTGTTCATGTCCTCCCTGCTACCCCCTACAAAAGCCAACGAGATGAGACAAAGATATATCACACCAGCTACCACCCACAGCCAACTCCACAACTATCCCCACAACCACCCCAGACGAGCTCGTCCCACCACCTTCTCACAACTGCAGTCATCCATACGACTTTCCTGAACCCACGGCCAACTGCTCTCCAACCTTGAGTGCCATCTCGGCTCGACCAGCCGCCACCAACAACCACAACCACAATCACCTGTACCCTCCGAACCCGACAAGCCAGAGGAAACCACATAATCGAATGGCGCTGGAGAGCTCGCGCAGAGTGGCGACAAAGAGGAACGGGAGCCGGTTCAACCTCCCAACGTTCCTGCACAAATCCTCCTCGTTCGACTTGGGACCCGACACCGACTGCGACTACCCCGTTTTCGCCGCGCCTCGGTACACATCTCCTTTGCGCCAGCCCCAGCCGATCATCGAGGAAGAAGAGGACGAGGACGGCTGCTGGCTGCCCGAGTTGGCCGAGCCGGAGGAGGTCAAGCTGTTCAAGAGCCAGGAGGTCATGCTGGCCAAGTGCGCCCAGGTGGTGGTGGAGGAGAGTGGGGAGAAGGAGCGCAGCCGATCGTTCGACGTTGTGGACCTCCTGAGCTCGCCCAGACACAAGCTCGCAGAGGCAGCCCAGCTGCCCAGGAGGCTGTCTCTCACCTACGGCCCCGGCGAACTGAGCAAGGCGCTACAGGCGCTGATGAGCCTCCAAAGCGACGGCGATGTAGACAGCAGCGAGGGCGAGGATTGTGTGAAGAAGGAGAAGAGGAGGTCAAAGAAGGCGCTATCACAATCCAGGCGAAGCTTCCTGTCCCTGCTTCGGCGCAGGGTAGCAAGTCGCGACTAGAGCACCCACTAGGGGTTGTACAATATATCAAAAACACATCTTCTTCTACTTCACGTGGTGTTCCTCTCCAGCTTCTCTTGTTTTGCATCTCGGAAGAAACACCTGGATGCACCCGGTTCTCCTGATTTAGACCTGCACTGTATCTGGGCCTGCCGGTGAACCGTTGCTAGAGAACCTGATTGGTTGGAATTATCTCCGTTTCCAGGCAACGCATGGTGAGCTCCTTGCCTGTGTGCTGTCGAGCTGGTGGCAAAACACCCAACATCCCAAACTAGAAGCACCTGATGGCCACCACCAGCAAGGCACAGTCCTCGGGCGCGGTCCCCACCAGGAGGCCCCGACGCTTCAGCTGGAACTTCGCCCGGCCACCGCCTTCGTTCGACCTCGACCCGTCGGCCTACCAGGACTCGCCCATCTTCATCGCCCCACGCACTCCACCTGCAGAGCCAAAGGTCGGCGACTCGCCCAGTGCCTCGTCCTTATCGCAACCCACGACCTACGAGTCGCCAAGGAGAGTGGCCCTGCGCCGCCGAGCCACGGTGGCCATTGGGGCCGCAGAGCTGCAGGGCCGACTGAGCGACATGAGGCTCGAGTCCATCGCAGAGGAGGAAGGCGAGGCGAGACAAGAGGCCAAGAGGGAAGAGGCCGACGACTTGGACCAGAGCCCCCTGCCGCCCCCACCTGAGAAGAAGAAGGACAATAAGCTGAGCAGGATGTTCCCTCTCCTGCGGAGGCACAACACAAAGGGCTAAGCCGTGCAAACGTATGTTCATAGAGGAATGTCGCGTAGCGACCTAAAGCTGACGTAAGCGGCTGCCGTCGCCTTTGGCACTCGGATAAATCCGGGAGCTGTCTGACCGTTGGCGAATCAGCCACTGGGACAACTGCAGAATGAAAGTGGGGCTAAAAAAATGTTTAAAATTACTAGTTTTTATCAACACCATCTGCAGCATCATGGCTCACAACCAAGGTACCAGGCTTCAACACAAGCAAATCTTACTTGCGTTTTTTAAAAAAAGTTGCTGTTCTTTTGTTCGCCCATGACTTCATCATTTCATTTCATCTCTTCCCCCCCCCCCAATATCTTTCTCTTACTGATGGCGGCGGTGCAGGAACGGCGGTGCCTGGAACGCACTACACGGCGGAGGAGCTGACGGGAACCACTCAGGCGGTGCGTTCGTATGCGGCGTCGGCGCCCCAGGCCGAGAAGGAGAAGAAGTACGGCCAGCAGGAGTGGGGCCTGTTCGAGACCAACTACCAGCGCAACAAGGGCATCACCACCGACGACTCCCTAAAGGAGATCGAGGTCTTCTTCCCCTCTCTCTCTCTCTCTCCCTGTCAGCACCACCACCCAACGCTAGTGCTGACACACTACACTTCCCACTCGCAGGACTTCTCGAAGCACGGAGTCGTGCCTGGTGGTG
>NW_004457303.1:29591-32050 GCF_000313135.1 Acanthamoeba castellanii str. Neff | reverse complement strand
TTCGCCCGAAGACAGCGGCGACGATCGGGCGGACGACTACCGGTGGGCCGGCACCGACGGCTCGTCGGCCGACATAGACCTCATGGCCGAACGCCGCCAGAACCGGCCACTCCGAAGCGGCTCATCGTCTTCTTCGTCGGCCGCAGCCGCCGCGAACAACCACAAGGAGAAGGAGAAGGGCGAGGAGAGCGACAAGGAGGAGGAGGACGAGGAGGAGCCTCTTCATCCGCTCCACCCCAAGTACAACCCCTTCGTCCAGCTGGACGACGTCGAGGACGTCGAGGAGGGCCTGCTCGTCCGAAAGAGAGGCGAGTCGGCTGGCCGCAGCTCCTCATCCTCTTCTTGACCAACCTCCTCGCCTTCGCCTTCACCTTCGCCACACTTCCCGCCACAACGACGCAACTACGCGCAAACAACAAATAAATATCTCGCGCGCGTACGTTGCCATGACGTAGCAGACAATTCTTATCTTCTCTTCCATGATCAGTTGCCGAACGACGCCCGAAGGACGCAGGGTCTAAGCAGACATGCGCTTGCGCGTTACCACGAGCTTGTGGCTGTTGTACTGCAAGCTTGAAGAGCAATCAAAAGATTAAAAAGAGATGGAGGAGGATGGTGTGAGCTTTGTGCCGATAGACGACAAGGCGGGCGACCTGGCGGCGGTGGAGGACCTCTCATCGCCGGTGCGGCCCTCGACCGCTACCGCCCTCGTGCAGGCGAAGATGGGCCAGTCATCGTGGTGGCGCACCTCTATCGCGACCCTGCGGCGTCCACGAGGCGAGGAGAAAGAAGATGGCGGAGGAGAGGCGGAGAAGAAAAAGACGAGGGCTGGAGAAGAAGCGCTTAGCGACGGTGCAGCCGTGGGCGACCCCGAGGGGCACCGAGACGAGAAGGAGGAAGAAGAAGCCGACGACAGCATCATCCAGCCCGGACCTCACAACCCCGGGTCCAGCACGACGACGACGACAAAGAAGAAAGAGAAGAAGCGAAGCCAAAGAATGAAAGCGAAAGCGAGAAGAGCGAAGCGGCAGTTGGAAAAGCGCCACAGTCAGAAGGCTCGGAGGTAAAACCAGAGCCTACGGCCGGCCACTGTGCGAAGAAAGAGGAGAGGCTGCAGAAGAGCCGTTCGCTGTCGGCCATCGGCCATGTGGCCGAGGAAATGGAGCAGAGGTCGTGGAGCAAGGAGCTCGACGCGGAGGAGGAGCTCAAGTGCACCGATGCCGAGTAAAGGGATAGTGACGGCGGAGGAAGCGAAGCTGATGTTCTCGAACGTGAAGACGCTGCTGGCGATCAACCAGACGCTGCTGTCCGACCTCATCGGGCGCGTTGAGACCACCCACGGCAACAACCTCGGCGACAGCTTCCTCCGTTCGTCGGTGCACCGCTTTCCCGACTCCGTGTGTAGTGTCCTGTCGTGTCGTGTGTCGTGGTGCGTGTGTTGTGTCGTGTCGTGTGTCGGTTCTAATCTGAACCGCACACAGGGGGACTACTTGAGGATGTACGCGAGCTACTGCGCCAACCAGGACACCTCCTTCCGAACCAATGTCCAGGCAAGAAGGCCCAGGACGCCATCATGCTGTCCCTCGACAGCTTCCTCACCAAGCCCGTGCAGCGACTGCAAATACCCCCTTCTCCTCCGAGTACGATACACGCACTACCGCATACGAGGTCGATCTCCGCCTCGACGAGGGCAGGAGCCAGGACCTGGCCACGATCGGGGTGATCGTCAGCAACGACATCAGCGGCGGAGGCTTTGGCAGCGGACGGCAGCACGCGCGACACTACGTGGTGCCCTTTGCCTCGGCTGCCCTCGAGCAGAGGTGGGTCGATGCCCACCAAGCGCCGCTCGAGCGTCGGGCCTCGTCACTCAGCCCCCCCCCCCGGCCTCGCTTTCGCTTTCGTTCTTTCGGACGTAAAAGTGTTCTATGTACACAACTTGGCACCATCAGCAGTCGGCGAGAGCAGCCGCAGAGTCGAGGGCGGTCCGGTAGGCGAGGACCCAGTGCGACCTGTGGTCGGCCGAGACAAAGGGCACGACGTACTCGTCGCCGCCGCTCGTGATCTCCACTGTGGGCGTGGCGGCCTTGGCGTCACAGTCCTCCGCGCTGGTCGGCTCGTTCAGCTCCACCTGGGCTTCGAGGAGCGACAGCATCGCCTGCACCTCCACCTTCTTGGTGGAGCCACTCTTCCTCCTGGCCGAGGCCGCTGCATTGATTGATTGTTTGATTACGTTGTTGCGTCTCCAGGGAGCTTGGCTTGCTTCAGCACACCGACACCAACACACACACATGGCGAACCTTTCGAACTCGCGGGCGCCGTGGTGAGGACGAGGAGGTCGGAGAAGAGGAAGTAGTGCAGGGCCGACAAGCTCTTCGTGTCCTGCAAGCCGAAGAAGGGGTCAGCTCAAAAATGCCAAATGTGAATGTCAGGCGTGGCGCATACCTGGGCCATCTTCTGGA
>NW_004457303.1:27615-28522 GCF_000313135.1 Acanthamoeba castellanii str. Neff | reverse complement strand
TACTTGCACAGTCGCTGCATGGGCTTGATCAGGTAGCTGTCGAGATTGAGCAGCCTGGTCTGCTCGTTGTCGTGCGCCTGCTGCAGCGCCTCGCGGAAGCTGGCATTGGTCTTGGTGCACCGCGCCAGCGTCTTGTAGGCCGTCTTCTGGTTGGCGCAGTAGATCGCATACATTCTCAAGTAGTCCCCCTGCGCGTTGCCCGCCACGTCAGCACACTCACAGGGCACACGACATGACACACGCCGCCCACACGACACACGCGCGGCGCACACGACACACGAAGAGAGGGTGGTGTACGAAGAGGAGGAAGCATTCGCCGATGTTGTTGCCCTGCGAGGCCCCGACGCGCGCTTCGAGGTCGGCCAGGAGCGCCTGGTTGATGGCCATCAGCGTCTTCACATTGGAGAACAGCCGTCGGCCCTCCTCCGCCGTCACGATCCCCTTGCTCTGCAACGGCATCCTGTGTTGCGTGTGGTGTCGGTTAAACCAGTAAAAAACGCCACCAATTGGTTCCTGGACCAACACTATTTTAACACACCAATGGGCACGTTTCACAGATCTTTGGTGCGACAGGAACGAATGAGCAAACGACGCGGTGCAACCACAGAACGAACCCAAGAGATGAAAAGAACGAAGGCTGGGTGGCGTACATGAAGACGGAGAGGAGCACTTGCAGGTCGCGCACGTAGTCCCTCTCGGTGGTCACGATCTCGTTGATGACCAGGTGCCGCCTCCGCTGTCGCTCGGGCATGCCGTCCCCCACCGGCAGCAGCACCACCTCGCCCACCAACAGCAGCGGCGGCTGCGTCGTCGTCGTAGTAGTAGTTGACACCTCCGCCACGGCCTCGAGTTCCCGGNTCGACGACCGGCGCTGCATTTCCTCGGCCACTTCGGGGATCGCAGACAA
>NW_004457303.1:14413-25608 GCF_000313135.1 Acanthamoeba castellanii str. Neff | reverse complement strand
ACGGCAAGGCCTGCAAGACGCCCCACTCGGTCGCGGCTCCTGTTCGCCCTTTCTCCTGCCCGTGGCCTGGCTGCTGGAGCGATGGGCCGCCTGGCGTTGGCTTCAGTACCACACCGCACACCCGCGCTGCGTGTGTCGTGTCGTGCTGACTCTGTGCGCACGTGCAGGTACGAGCTGGACAAGGCGGAGAAGAGCATGCGGCGAGCTGTGACGATGCGGGAGCGGGTCTACGGCGCCGACCACCCCGATCTGTGCAACCACCTCGCGCCGTACGCCACGCTCCAGCGGATGCGGGGCGACCTGGCCCTCGCACGGACGCTCACCGAGCGGGTGGTCCGCATCTGCGAGAAGTACGCCGGCGAGGAGAGCTTCCTCACAGCCCTCGCCCTCCACGACCTGGGCAACGTCACCGAAGGTACAGTGCCCACGCCTTATTAACGCAACGCAACGCGTCTTAACTCGTTGTCCCTGGCTGAGGTCAGACTTGGGCAAGAGCGACGACGCCGAGCGGCTCTATCGTCGGAGCATAGAGCTTATGGGTACGCCCGAACTTTGCGTTGCTTCTTCTCGCGCGCATGAAGTGTACGAGTGACACGATTCCTTCGCACTCTTCACAGTTCGATCGGTGCTTCCGCTGCCAGAGGAGGAAGAAAAGCGAAAGGAGATCAAGTAAGCCACACACACACACACACACGGATACACAGACGCGCAGACACACACACACACACACACACGGCCTACGTTGAAACGTACACTCACGCTGTGAGCGACAGAGAACGGAACGAGAATACGGAGGCCAAGACGATGGAGGTCAAGTGCGATCTGGCGGTGCTGCTCGAGCACATGGGCAAGCACGTGGAGGCCATGCCGCTGCACGAGGAGCTGTTCCAGAAGGCGTGGGATGTGGAGCGGTGGGACCACCCCTTCTTCCACTCGCACCTCCACGCCAGCAAGCACTGGCGCGTTAAGCACTTTGTCGAGGCGCGGCGGCTGGCGCGGGAGGACCGGGAGAAGGAGGCCCGCCGGCAGGAGACGGAGGGCATGGGCGAAAAAGAGGGCAGCTTCATTCGCCTCCAGACACCCGCCGTCCACAACGTACCCTCTCGCACGCCCGCTTTATGCTACATATACTTAACACGCACCGCACACACACGCACCGCACACGCAGGACGATGAGTGGACGCCCGAGGTAAATCCGTCGCGTACGGCGGACAGCGGGGCCAAGGGCGAGCACGAGGTCCAGGCGCTCAAGAAGGAGGTGCAGGAGGCGATGAACGCCCTGAACCGGGAATACGTGAAGAAGACGCAGGACCTCACCAACGAGCTCGCCTACCGCAAAGTCATCGACAAACTCTCAGCCACGCTCGGTACCGCATTCTGGCACACATTTGTTTCAATTTTCTTTTTATTTAGTTATTTTCTTTTACATTTTACATTTTACATTTTACTTATTTTGGTTATGTGGTCGCCAGGCGTCGAGCATCCGGCGCTGTGCCGGCATCTTTACTACATGGCCCACGTTTACATGGGTACCTACCTCGTGTCCGACTCGTTCAACACGCTTAGTTCAACACGCTTAGTGGTACCGCGTGCGCGCCCGCGGGAGCTCACATGACCTCACGCTCTCCCATCAGAAAATGAGCTCTATCCAGAGGCCGAGAGCATGATCAAACGCGTGCTGTCGATCCAGAAGCGAGAGCGGGGTACGGCGCCATACACTGTGCGTGTGCGTGTGCGTGTGCTGTCCACAAAACTCACGCAACGCGGCACGCAGGACCCTACAGTGTCCCCACGGCCACGGCTTGGGGCGTGCTGGCCGATCTGTGCCTCAGGCAAAAGTGGGTCACCTCCTCCACGCCGTCACCACCCGCCGTTCACAAACAGAAGGGACACTTACCCGAAGGCTTCACCACCTCTACCCAGGAACTTGGAAGACGCCGCGCGGCTCATGGCGCAAGCCCTGGAGCGCAAGCGCGAGGTGCTCGGCAACGGCCACATCACAGTGGGCATGTTGGAGTACGAGATGAGCGGAGTAGCTCAGGAGATGGCCAAGTTTAACACCGGTACACGCACTCACCAACCGCGAAAACATTTGACGCTGCACATTGACACGACACACGACACACACGACACACGACACGCACACCGTATATCCGTTAGCTATCAGTTGCTTGAAGCGAGTTCGGAGTATCTTCGCCCTTGTCCCTGCCGCCAAGTACGTAGTTCAAGCAGCGTCTGTTTCGTTGAGCCTGCTTAACAAGTTCGGCGGACACACACACACACACACCACACACAGGACTGGCGACGAACACGCGGAGCATCCGTGGGTGGGGGTGGTACGCAACCGGACGGAGGAGTTGAAGGTGATCAAGGATGCTGCGATACGCCAGTTCATTAAGCGCGAGCAGGGCCAGGACGCCTCTAGCTTCCTTCAGTCTCCGGGTGTGTAGCTACACAACACGCGCATACCACACACACACCCGCACACACGTTCTCTGCTCTAACTCGTACACCTTCGAATAGAACGCGGTGGTTTGCTGGGCACGAGCCATTCGGAGGACAGCGGCGTGCCACAGGCACAGGAGCAGGTAGGATCACCCTTCTCTCATCAACCACCAAACCTCACAACACACAACACACAACACACTGCTTACGCTTACTCTGCCTTGCCTCTGCTCTCTCTTCTCTCAACAGGACGTGATGGCCGCCATTGCCGGATACACGACCAGTGGTCGCGTGAACCTGTAGGCCCTTTTAGCCATTTCAAATTCTTTTTTAATTTCTTTTGGTGATTAAAAAAGGAAATGATGCGACAGAGCCGGGCAAAAACCGGAAATCGATTCGCAGAGTTGGGGCTTATGGTCGTGCTGTGGTCTGGTGTGGTCGGTCGACGGCAAATGAAATAAGGGGTGCTCTATTATTCCTCGTTGCTCCCAAAAACTACCTTCGTCTAGTACCTTGGTTGTTGTGGTTGTGGGACATACCCCAGAGTCGCTTTCGGCGCTGGTAGCTTGAATCAAGAGTTAGGTACTCACCCATCTCTACCGAAGGTCGCTACTGGGGCTCAACTATCAAAGAATAGTTGAGATTTATCGAGCTACACACTCATCACTGGCCCAACAGATGAGCGATGAGCCGGCACCATAATGACTCCAACAACAGAGCGAAGGCTTCTCCTTCAACTTCCTCTTCCTCTTCCTCTTCTTCCGCCTCTTCTTCTTCCATAGCGGGGGCGCCATCCCGTAAGGCCGCGGTGGCCCGGCGCACCCCCACAGAACTCTCCGCGAGGCGAATGAATCTTGGCGTCCCCCCACGCTCCAAGCGGAACAACAAGAGCGAAGATGAGGCCGACGATGCAGACTCAGACGCTCGCCGAAAACAAAACTCTTCACGAGGTAACTTTTATTTGACCTCCCAGGCCATCAATCTTCATCTTTCTCCAACCCCCCCCCTCTCCAATCTCTCCGCCTTCATCGAATTTGCCCTCAATTCATCTTAATCGGGCCGAAACACAACACACATTATAGGCATTGGCGCCGCCAGTAGTGGAACGTCGAAGGACAGCGCTCGTGGAGGCCAGCGGGAGGGCGAAACTTCGCCGCAGGCTCGCCGCCGCGCGGCCACCGAAAGGCTGACGAGCAAAGTCCACAGCGCACGCGGTGACAAGCCGTCGTCTTCGTCATCATCGTCGTCCAATGACCGGCGCAAGGAAGGCTCGTCGTCGTCGTCATCAAGGGAGCGAGCGGACTCGCAGAGGCGAGAGGTGACATCGACACGGGACGACAGCGTGCGACGCGATAGCGCGCGGGAGGAGGCCGTGCGGCAGCGACGCCGCGAGTTCAAGGACACCGGCCGGTCCAACTCGGAGCTCACCATCCGCTACCGGCCGCTCAAAGAGATGCGCGAGCACAGCGGCGGGGTGAGCAGCGGCCCGTCGGCCGCGGTGCGCGATCTGCGGGGTGGCGGCGGCGACCGGGCGGTCTCTGGCAGGGGCGGCGCCACGTCATCGACGTCGGGGTCGAGCGTGGCGACGTCGAGCGGCCGCGACGAACGAAGCCGCGCACGAGGCCTCGCAGCTCCGAGGGACAGCCGAGACCGCGACAGAGATCGGGAGAGGGACCGGGATCGAGAAAGAGAAAGAGAGAAGGAGAAAGAACGAGAGCGGAGGAAGGAGAAGGAGCGGCGAGAGCGCAAAGAGAAAGAAGAGCAAGAGCGAAAGCGAAGAGCCGAGAAGGAGGGAAAGAGCGAAGGCGGAGAAAAAGAAGAAGAAGAAGAGGAGGAGGAGGAAGAAGACGATGACGACGATGACGAAGACGACGAGGAGGATGAGGATCTCTACTACGATAGTGACGACTTGATCGAAAGAGATGAGCACGGGAATCCGATAGAACTCGATTACGATGATGACGGCAACCTGATAGAGCCGCAGCCTGTGGTAGTGGAGGAGGAGAAGGAAGAGGAGGAGATGCAAGAAGAAGAAGAAGAAGAGGCAGAAGAGGGCAACAACAGCAACACGTCAAGCGACGAGAGTCAGATGGAGGAGGATGGCAGTGATGACGAGGAAGAAGATGAGGAAGATGAGGATGAGGAGGAAGACGCTGAAGAAGAAGATGACGATGACGACGAAGAGACCGACGATGGCGACGATTCTGACGAGGGCGTGGCGGGTGGCCGTGGCAAGATGATGGACTACGGCAACGAGGACACGGACGACGAGGTCACCGACGACTCTGATGACGACGACCAAAACGTGCGCTTGCCACCAAAGATTGTTTTTTTTTCTCCACGGTCGTTCACCTTCTTTTTCACCCCATCAGAACGCACGACGGAACCGTGGCAAGCCTCAGAGGCCGGTGATGGCTCAGCCGGCGGAGGTCGCCCCTCCAGTCAGGATCTTTTCCTTTGGTCGCAACCGGTGAGTGCCGCACACCCACCACTGCCCCCATCAACACCGCATTCTAACCCACTCGCGTCACCAGGTTAAAGGAACGGATGGCGCTGAGGACCAGCGAACCACCAGCGACCGGCAGCGAGTTGGTCACAGGTGGCCAGGAGCCCGAGGGTCAGCAGGCCGACCCTGCCGAGGCTGCGGCTGAGACTGTGGTCATCGGCGAGGGAGAGATGGTGGCTACCACCACCTCGGCGGAGGCGTCTCCTGCCGCCGCAACCCAGGCCAACAGCGAACCTAGCGCCTCCGCGACGGGGTCCAACGAGGACCAGGCGGTAGAGGCTGGAGAGAAGCCCAGCGCCGGCGGCGCAGATGAGCCCAGCAACCACACCGCGGTGGAGGAGGGACCCGAGGGTGAGAACTACGGCTGCGTTGTGCTGCCTGATGGCATCACCGCGCCACGGTACAGCCGCCACCACTACCACCACCACGTGATTGTTTTTGAAGAACATGAAGTGCTCACGGGCGTCTTTACATACAGATGTCGCCTGTGTTGCATGTGGAAGGCGGAAGCCCCCAGCGGCAAGCCCCACACCTGCAAACCGGCATTGCTCGGGCACCTGGTACGCACATCAGCATCACGCGTAGCATCAACCCACCCTAACCCCGCTTCCACACAGTTTGCCCAGTGCCCCACGAAGAACATGCGCTCCCACATCAGGGAGCATTCCATCGTCATCCACAGAGGCGACGCCGCCCAGAGAGGACAGCTCATCGTCGGAGATGGTATGCACCGTTTCGACAGCAGCCAAGTTTGATGGTGTAGCCTTGGCTAACAGAGATGTGGTGCGATCGCTCGCAGATTCGAACATTGGCCGGCCCATGCAGCGCGGCGAGCGCATAGTGCTTCGCCGTCGGCCGCTGTCGGCAAGGAAGGAAGGCGAGAAGGGCCGGAGCAACTCCAACCCCCCATCACCTACCTCCACCTCCACCTCCAACGCCACCGCTGTCGCTCCCCTGGCCGGGTACCCACTCACTCACGCGGCTACCTTTGCGTGTGAATGCGCTACAACGTTGGTTTGATTGTAACGTGCCTCTCTCTTTTTCTTTCTTTGGCGCAGGCGACCGTCGTGGTACACGTTGCAGAAGCAGCGGAGAGCGGGGCCGCCAAACCCACGACCCTCCGGCGATGCCACGCTTCCGCCACCAAGGCGCCCGACCGGAGACCTTGAACACAGCACCTGATGGGGGGATTGACCTAGAGCGGGACGCCATCGTTGTACTTTTTTGATGCATACGCTAATGAATGTGTTTGTTAAACAATCGTGAACACAAATCAGGCCCCAAAGTGTAGGCCTCCTCCACCGCCACACGCCCTACAAAGTAGCAGGATAATGCGTCAGTGCTGACAGTCACAGAAGTGGGGCCACTCTATGAGCTGTCTGACTGGTGCGAGCTCACGCGAGTTGCTCTTCCTACCATTGGCGGGCAGTGCCAGCACCGGCGAAGCGGTGGGAAGCTGAGCCAATTCATTCGCGACACCCCAGGAAGCGACAACGCGTCACAGAGCTTGTGGAAAAGCAGGCAGAAAGAGTTCTTGTCGCGGCTACTCAAAACGGAATGTGATTGGGCGAGGACACGTCAGCAACAAACTCCGTAGCGTCTCCTCGGCGAACCAGAAGCACATTTAGGCACATACGGGCCGGGGTGAGTTGAGTGATCTTCGCCTAAAGCTTGCGGCCGCGGTGCCTCCACGGTGTGGCCAACAACATGTGTTGCCGTCAACATGTTTCTGAGGTCAAGATAACTCTTGCGGTGAACAGCCACGACAGCTCTGGAAGTTACCCGGCTGGCCGGCAACGGTTTGGCAAGAACGTCTTGGCACCTTGCGATAGTTGGCAGCAAAGTCACGACCACTCTCAGCGTTGACCGTGGCCAGCCGGGTAAAGTGCGTTTTTTGCGCGCGGCAAGCACGGGGGGGAGCACGGGGCTCATCTACCTCGCCGCGGGCGTTCTAGTTGGTCTCAAGTACACGCGCCATGGTTGCAAGTCGTCTTGGAAATGGACCACCTAGGACGGAAGGAGTTTCGCTCACCCGAAACTTCGCCACCTGGACTACCTGTTCACCAGGTGTGAATGATGAACTGAAGTTCTTGAGTTTTTTTCATGTTTGCATGGAATGTGAGGAATGATGATATTTGTTCGATCTAAGTGGTCGGATTTATGTGGGATTGGATGTTAGATGGTGGGATTTATCCGACTGTGATCCAATCAAGATCGAAAGTTCGCAGGCGAATGGTTGGTAGCGCAATATCCGCACCGCACGTGCTATCGGCGCGTGCTCGCGAGAGCTCGGTGTCAGGCTGACAGTACCCTTGACGGCCTTTCTTCGAGGCCACGACCATGACTACGGTGAACCGGGAGGTGTAGTTGCTCGACGTCATTGAGCGCCGCAACGACCGGGCGAGAAACTACCAAGAGAACGAAAAAGTATAAAAGGCCGCCTTTCGTTCTTCGCTCACTTTTCTCTTCATCATTCGAACCCCAAACAACTCAAGCCACACGACCAGCTTCGTGTTCGTTCTCCTCCTTCATTCTTTTGTCTCGCAAAAAGAAATGTCGTATCGTATCGAGAGGAGGGACAACACCACGGCGAGCAAGCACCTGAACAAGGAGGAGATGCAGCAGGCCAAGTACGGTATCCTGCGCCGCGCTGTCTCCTGCGACATGACCTACCTCGACCGCCGCGACCACTACCACTCCATCTACTACAACAAGATGGTCTGCGCTCCCGGTTTCGGTACCCACTCCTTTCATCTTTCTGCGCTACCCCCACTCTTCTCTTCACGCCCACCCCGCGACGCCTGGATCCACTGGGACTCCCAGCTTGATCAATTCGGAGTCAACCGCCGCGTATAAAACGGGCCAATGGCCGCTCGGCTTCACCTCGGAGTCTCCTTTTCGAGGCTTTGTGAAAAGTCCGGGCGTTCTCTAAAGATTTATCGGACCTTTTTTCTATTGGTCCCGCATTTCCCATTATTATTTTATTCGTTGTGTCGCTTCACCAACCACAACAAATTTACCTCTAAATTCTATTGCCTCTCTTGGTATCCACCCAGCCGTGTGCTCTGTGCGTGTAGAGATGACATATATATGATGATGAGCTCTCCACTAACCAACCACCACCACTACAACCAATACTACACAACTATAGAAATCGACCGTACGTCGGGTGGGCTCTCATACAAGGTGGGCGACTACTACCTGTCGAGCCTGCTGGGCCGTGGCGGCGGGGGCAGCGTCTACGAGGGCCGCCACAGGAAGACCAACAAGCGGGTGGCGATCAAGGTGGTGACCAAGAGCCGCACCGAAGAGACGCGCGCGGCGCAGGGGTCCAACCGCCGGGGCAGCGCGGGCAAGGACGTCAACTCGTCGGTGGCCTACGCCAAGAAGATTCAGCGCACGCGCAAGGAGTACACGGTGATGTCGCACCTGAGGGACCACCGCCACATCACCAAGCTGCTCGACGTGGTGGAGAACGACAAGGCCATCTGCCTGGTGCTCGAGCTGGGCGCCGGCGGCGACCTGTTCCAGCACATCCAGCAGAAGGGCCGCCTGTCGCTCTACGAGAGCTGGTTCCTCTTCCGCCAGCTCGTCTCCGCCGTGGCCCACGCCCACGCCCAGGGCTTCGTCCACCGCGACATCAAGCCCGAGAACGTGTTCCTGAGCGAGGACAAGAAGACCGCGACGCTGGGCGACTGGGGCTTCGCCGACGTGTGGTGCTCGTTCAAGGACCTCAAGGAGGGCGTGGGCAGCCTCAACTACTGCTCGCCCGAGATCGTCGGCGGCCTGCCCTACACCGGACCCGAGGTCGACATCTGGAGCCTGGGCACCTGCCTCTACGCGATGGTCACCGGCAACCTGCCCTTCGCCGCCGACAGCCCCAAGCAGGTGGTCATGAACATCAAGACCTCCAACTTTGTCCTGACCGGCAGCTGCGAGGCCGACCCGCTCCTCTACGACCTCCTCTCGCGCCTCCTCAACCCCAACACCCTGGAGCGCGCCAAGATGGCGGACCTCCTCGAGCACCGCTGGTTCCGCAACGGCCCCACGCTGGCCCACATCAAGGACCGCCGGAAGCGCACGGGCTCGGCGACCAACGTGCTAGCCACCAACAACCGCCACCGGACCCGCGTCAACTAGACCCGCCGACTTTCATCATCTTCTTCCCTTTTCATCTTCAACTGAGACACTACTCGAGTCGGGCACCGACGGCAGAGCGCCCACGCGCACCGACCGACCTCAACGACGAACTCTCTTCTTCTTCTTTCTCTTTCTCTCTACACTTGTATGCATAGGCGGACGAGGTGGACAACCAACAGCATGTATGACCTACAAATTAAAATTAGGCTCAAATAGAAATAGAACTACCACACAAACAACCTGTCGCCGCAACAATCATCACGCCGCCAAACTCTCTTCGGGTAACTAACTTTGGCCGCACACACCCAACCCACTGTATCGAGTTCGCGATCACCCCCTTTCATCTTTTGGCCCTCGGAGTGAGTTACCCAATGCAGAACACTCCCCGTTGTGCCAACAAAAACAAGGCCGGGTGGTTACGAAAGAGAGACGAGTGCATTGGGCGGTTGAGGCCGAGAATGTACGCGGGAGAAATCTTGGGAAAAAGAAAAGGCTGGAGGAAAATGATGAATTTTGTTTCCTGCACGTTTTCCTTTCATATGCTGACGTGGCCCTCAGCGCAATCATTCGATTGATTTATCTCGACGTCAGTGATCAAAGGGAGGCGGCCTTGCCTTCCCTTCCGTGCACGAAATCTCGGTTCAGCGCACAGCGCCATCCATTGTGGTTCCTCAGGTACATCAACCCTTACCGATTTAATTTGGTAGTTGTTTCACTGTTTATATTTATTTATTATTTTGCCACTTCCTGTTTGTTGGATGCGACCTTGCTGCATATTTATTGTAATGCAGCAGCATACCTTCTCATTGGCCATTTACAAAGATTATTTAATTGATCTGAGCCGCAGCGATCTAATCTCGCTGGCACCAGTGAGGAGAAGGCGCCCTCGCCATGAACGACTCGCACATGGAGGCCAAGCGCCTTCAGGAGGCCGCGTTCAACACCCTCCATGCCATCCTCGACACCACCGGCTCATCGGAGACCATCAACGCTTCGATGGTGTGGCCCTCACTCCCTTCCCTCCTTTCGTTCTTCGCTCTTTTTGTTCTCTCTCTCTTCTCTCTTCTTCGCTTTCGCGTTTTGTTCTGCTGACGGGCCGGGCGGGTGGTGCGTACGGACCTGTAGGAGCAATACAACCACTTCTTCTGCGTCGTGGAGAACATTCTGGGGCACGGCATGAAGCACGGTGCGTCGATGTCGGCACCAGCTCTGCACCAGCTCTGCACCAGCTCTGCACTCTGCCTCTCATCGTCTCTTTCTTACTGACGCGCCGCTACTCACACGCTTTTCGTATCAATTGTTTATATTGTTGGAATTCCTCTCTCGGCGTACCTCTTAGACAAGAAGTCCTTCTGGGCGTCGAAGCCGGAGCCGCGGGACTTCTTTGATCTCCTGGAGTGCCTCCCCAAGGTGTGTACTACCACCACTACTACTCCTGCTACTCACCAGACTGGCGCTCGCATCGAAAGAGAGTGACGCTAGCAATTGCTAACGTGTCTCACGTGTGGTGTTTGGGTGGCTTTAGGTGTGGTCGCAAGGGAAAAAGGTGATGGACGTGGTAAACAACTTCCCCACGGCAAAGACCAGCAAGGGTACAGTCACCACCGTCTCGTGTCATGCGCTGTGTGTGTTGTGCGTTTAACGAAGGGATTCGTCGGCATGCAGGCAAGGGCCGGCTCTGGCTTCGCATAGCGCTGAAGGAAAAGAATCTGAAGACACTTCTCACAAAACTGACCCAAGACCAGAGCCTGCTTCGGTACGCACTCTCGTTGCCTCTTTCCCTTCCTCGAGGGTCACCACTGATGATTCACCTGACACCTGCCTCGTACGCCGTTGTTGTTGTTGTTGTTGTTGTTGTTGTTGTTGTTTGAATCTCTCGCAGCAAGTTCTATGAGGACGATGCTCTCTTGCGTAATAACGACCAGCTGGAGATGTTTCTGGGCATCCTCTCGCCTCTCGAGGTCCTCAACGTGCCCGTAACCTTCCGGTGCGTGCGCGTGTTGTGTCGTGTGGGTGGTGTGGTGTCGTCGTGTCGTGTGTCGTGTGTCGTGTGTCCTGCGACTGATGTGGGTTCTTCACTCAGGGACTTGGACTTTGATGCGCT
>NW_004457303.1:7368-9694 GCF_000313135.1 Acanthamoeba castellanii str. Neff | reverse complement strand
GTGTTTTGTTTTTGTGAATTTTCAACACAGTTGATGTTTTTTATTTAATGGTTTGCACGCTCGCCATTGGCCTCTAACACTACGACCTTGGGGTTCCACCGTTACTCTGATTCACAGGGAGATCGGAGCATTGTGTCAGGTCAACCACACCTGTACCAGTTGTTTGTCGCAGGTTACGCTGGCATTGGGTAAGTCCATCATTTCCAAGTTGTTTCCGCCATTTTGCCTGGCCAGGTAAACTGCGCCACCTGTTTATTCCAGCCAATGCATCGATCCGCACGCACGCCACACGCAAGCTGACGGCGGGCAAGAAACGATGGTGATGTTTGCGCAACTGCTGATGAACAGGACTCTCTTTCTCAACGCGTACCCTTGTGCGGCTCGGAGCCAGAACTGCTTTTCTACATCATTCAGGCCCATTGAGGTGGCACGGTCTTGCCCAGCCAGGTCATTGTGGAGTTGAGATGTGTTGAGTAGGGGCGGAAGAGGAGATAGTAGTGGGTTGGTATGGTTATGTGGGATCAGGGTTCAGTTGGTGGAGGTGGCGGTGCCAGCACTGGGGCGCGGCGTGCCGATATCGCACAGAGCGCTGCGCCGTTTGGCTGCGCAGAATGATGCCGGCCCTGTGGCGTGGACGGCTCGTCGATCACAACGCACCTCGTGGCCGGCGCAACCTGCGCGCGGCCGCTTGTTTGTCGCCTGTCGGATTGTGCTTGGCCTGGGCTTCAATTTCTTCATAATCCATCATGGTGGGCATCTGCTCTGGTGTCAACCCAGATGTGATCTTCCATCTCAGCAGATGGTGTAGCGCCAAGACCTTCTACAAGCACTCCATGATCCAAGAGATCCTGCAGGCATTCACCAACATCATCTTCAACATCAATGACCCCCTGCTCAACCTGAATGAATTGATGCTGTAGAAAACAACATTCAAGTGTTCCCCCCTTCCCTTGGGTAACTGTAGTTACCCCAGGTAAGTGGGATTACCCCAGATGGGGGAACACTTCTGTGATACGTCCCAACCCTCCCACCCCTAGACACTTTCTCCCAATGCTCACTTGGAGAAGAAAAGGATGACTAATATGGGGCTTGTTTTAACTTTTTATTTTTTATGTCTACAACAATAAAAAATATTTAAGTTAAAACAACAACAACACAGAAGTGTTCCCCCATCCAGGGTAACCCCACTTACATGGTAACAAAAAGAAAAAATGCTTAACCTAATCTCAATTTAGGAACACTGATGCCTCCCACATGTTGGCTACTCCCCTGTGTAGTCTCACTAAAAATCCCCTCAAATGAGGGGTGATCTCTTGAAAGAGGAGGTGTGCATGTGAAACAGCTCAGGGCCTGGGCATCAGTGGGATCCCCCTCCCACAGGGGGGAAACCTGCCACCTGTTGGGCCAAGTGTCAAGTGTGAACCCAACCCAAGCCCTCTGGTGTGTTGGAGACTGTCCCTACATTGGGTGAGCCAGGAATTTTGTCTTCTGATTGCCTGCACACCCCTCATCACATTTTTGAAACCACTGCCTGGACAATCTCCAGTTGGCCTTCCTGGATGAGGAGGTCAACTGGCTCCTCAGAGAGTGTGCAATCTATCTCTGCAATAATAGATATGCATGCCCTCATTCTTCCTTGGTGTGCCCAAGTTCAAGTTTGACAGGCTCATGGAGCTGTCCAATGTGATCCACAAGGGTGACTGGACAGCCACAGGTTTCAACATGTCAAAGTTGATCCAGCCCACCACCACCTCCTGGGGTTAAAGGGCAAGGCCAATGCTATAACCAGGTCCTAGCATAATGGGCTTTGAAAATAGCATGTATGTAATGGGGCAGTTACCTCCTTCAGGAGCTTCAACAGTTCCTGGTTGTTGGCCATGGCTGATGGCAGGGTGCCTTACAGGTACAACTCAGCAGATGACCTGAGTTGGAACACTCTCTGTGAAATCACCCACCCTTCCCACTACGCCTTGGAAGCAAGAAAGATGACATACCAGTAGTGTTTTTATTTATTTGATTGCGGGCTGTGAAATGAATAAGTAGTAAAGATAAATATTCGGAATATTTCGTGATTTTTCTTGTCTACTGTCTTTATTTCCTTTTCTCTTGTGGTGTACTTTCTCTAACCCCGGCAGATGGAAGGCCTGAAGGCAAAGGATGGTTTGGAACTGAGCGAGGAGCTGCAGAGAGGCATCGCATCATATGGGGTGCCCGAACACGAGCTTACGTTCCTCCAGCGGCGCGCCATTGCTCGGCTGGCGGAGGGGAAGGACGTGGTGGTCCACGCCGGAGGGGGGCGAGGCAAGACCATCGCCATGGTGGTGGG
>NW_004457303.1:0-2846 GCF_000313135.1 Acanthamoeba castellanii str. Neff | reverse complement strand
GACCGCGTTTCGATCTCCGTGCACGGAGCCAGTCGACGTGCTGCTCGTGCCACAGGGTTCGTTTCGTGGGGGCGTGAGCCGATGCTTCACCGGTGCCGCCTCGCCTTCGCTCTTTTGCGCTTCGTCTTCGCTCTTTGGCCTCAGGCCGGGCACGATTTTTCTTGTAGACAAGCGACATCATATGCGACACGATGCCGCCGTCATTCCCAGCGGCGGACGGCGAGGGTTCGATCGCCTTCCCCTCCGCCACAATCCTGCGGTAGTCGTTGCACATCGTCCACACCTTGCTGATCGACTCCGGTGGAATGTAGGGCTGCCACAGCCACCGCACACGCCATGCAGTGGCCGTGGCTCGATTAGGCGTAAAGCATGAATCAATGATTGGCCGCTGGTGCTAGGCCTGACAATGGGGAGACGGTACCCAGAGGGTGCAGCCGAGGAAGAGTACGTCACCCACGCGAACGCTGCGCTTGTTGAGGTAATGCAGGTTGTCCCGCTCCGCGCAGATCTCGTCCTGTTGCGCGTCGTGGTGCAGGCAGGGAGTGGTGAGAGGATGTGCGGCGAGAGAGGAGGAGACAATGATACAATCAGGCGGTCGGCATGTTGGACGCTCTCCTGGTTGTAGTACTCGTGGTTGCCAGCTACAACCAGCACGTGCTCGAACCGGTCGGCCTGCTCAGCAGGTACGCCCGGTAGTTCGCCTTGTTCGGGTACCCAATGTCCCCTGCACCAAATAAAAACATCGATAAAAATGCCAGTTTTAAAATAATTCAGAATATTACTTCGAAAGAACGAAAGAGAAGTTGGGGTGTGCGGGGGGGAGGCGGGGGGGGGGCAGAAAACCAAGGAGGCAGAGGATGGGAGCGTTGACGGGGATGTGGGGCAGCTTGTCGAGGCAGCCTGGGAACTCGAGGTGTAGGTCGCTCACCAATTGAAACCGCACCCCGGCCTCTTTGTTGGTATTCAGTTCTTCTTCCACCTCTTCCTCCTCACCCACCAGCTGCTGCTGATCTTGTGGCTCCTTCTCCATGCTGACGATGGGGTAACATTTGCACGTGGAGCGAGGTGGGACGTGGCAAAAAGAGTAGTTCCTGATTGGCCAACCGTTGTAAAAAAACAACAAAAACAAGCTGGGCCAGAAACGCAACTACATGAGGAGGCAGTTGCGTTCCTCGGCTGGAGGAAGAAGAAAGAAAGAGAGGCGAGAGTGAAAGTAAGGGTTAGCAAACCATCTGCCGTAACTGAACTCCAACATCGGAGGCGACGTACTCGTGGGCGTGGACTTGATTAATTCCAGCGACTCTGCGCCCAGCAATCATGACCCACACAAAAAGGCACAAACACAGATGATTAGATCGGGAGGCACTGATACGCGCATCAGGCTGGATGTGATACGCACCGTGGACGTCAACGACCATGGCCGGGTCGAAATAGTTGGAGCCCTTGCCATCAGGGGCCATGGTGATGTAGCCGCACTGGTTGGAGACCACGCGCGTCGAGTTGATGATGTTGTCACTCGACCAGTGCGTGTGCCCGAAGCCCCACACCACCTGGTTGCCGCACACAGCAATTGTTAGCCGCGTGTGGCGTGTACCAATAGTAAGCTCCCACACGCCAAACACGACACACCGCACATGACACGACACGCATATGACACGCACCACGGGGTCTTCCATCATCCATTCGAGGTCGTCGTAGCAGATCTCTTCGATCCCGGCAGCCTCGGGGTGGATGCAGCGGAACTTGGACGGGGCGTGGTGGGTCAGCACGACCACCTTGACCTTCTCTCCATCGACGCCAGCAGTGCGTTCGTTGGCCTCCTTGACGCGTTCGATCTCCTGCACGAGCCAGTCGACGTGCTGCTCGTGCCACAGGTTCGTTTCGTGGGGCGTAAGCTGATGGTACTCCTTCTCCGCAGCCCCAGCTTCCGCATTTTCGCCTTCGTTCTTTCGAGCGTCGTCTTCGCTCTTTGCCGGTGGCGGGCCGCTCTTCACCGCTTCGGTCACATTTTTGTAGACGAGTGACATCAGCGACATGAGGCCGCCCGACGTCGTCTCGTGTTCCAGCGCCTTCCCCTCCACCACTATCTTGTAGTCATTGCACCTCATCCACACCTTCTCGATCGCCTCTGGCGGAATGTACGGCTGCCAGGTAGAAGAAGGAAGGAAGGAATGCATGGTTAGTCAGAGTGACCGCAAGGCTTGGAAGAAGAAGCGACGGTACCCAGAGGGTGCAGCCGAGGAAGAGCACGTCGCCCACGCGGACGCTGCGCTTGTTGAGGTAATGCAGGTTGTCTCGCTCCGCGCAGATCTCGTCCTGTTGCGCGTCGTGGTGCAGGCAGGGAATGGTGAGAGGATGTGCGGCGAGAGAGTGATCGTTACTCTGCGACAGCTAGAGGAGGAGACAAGGGTACGATCAGGCGGTCGGCATGCTGGACGCTCTCCTGGTTGTAGTACTCGTGGTTGCCGGCCACCACCAGCACGTGCTCGAACCGGTCAGCCTGCTCCAGCAGGTACGCCCGGTAGTTCGCCTTGTTCGGGTACCCGATGTCCCCTGCACCAAATAATACATCGATAAAAAATAATGTCAGTTAAATAATCAAAATAAAATAAGTTCTTATTCAGAATATTACTTCGAAAGAACGAAAGAGAAGTTGGTGGTGTGCGGGGGGGAGGCTGGTTGGGGGGGGGAGCAAACCAAGGAGGCAGAGGATGGGGGCGTTGACGGGGATGTGAGGCAGCTTGTCGAGGCAGCCCGGGAACTCGAGGTGTAGGTCGCTCACCAACTGAAACCGCACCCCTGCCTTCCCCTCCTTCCTGTTCTGTGGCACGTCCACGACTGGCAGT
>NW_004457304.1:6680-11498 GCF_000313135.1 Acanthamoeba castellanii str. Neff | reverse complement strand
AATGCCTTTTTTTACGTCACAAAGATAACGAAAATAAAAACACATGCGCAGAGCAAGACTGTGGTACGCGTGGCGAGGACGCCATGGTGTTCGGATGATGCACTCCACACCGTTGGCAAAGATGCCCTACTCGCTCGACAAGGAACCCATCACGATCTCGGCAACGCCAGCGGAAGATGTCACGATTTGGAACTGTGCCGATTTCTTCGCCACGAGCAGCACACAAGCGATGGAAGAGGTGGCTGGTAGAAAGATGGAGGACGTGCCTTTGGCTCTCATCATTGCCAACTCTGCCATCCCCAAAACACAACCGCTTCTTCCCCATTCCTCTGGTCCAAAAGGTACGCGCCGAAAATCAACGCGTCGAGATCGCCTTGGCTGAGCAACTTTTGTGGATGTTTGTTGCAGCTGGCGTCAAGGTCTGCGCTGACGGAGGCGGCAATCGCGTCTTTGCCTTCGACAAGCGGAGGTAGTTTTCCAGTGTTCTCTCCACATCTCTCTCATCTCAATTTGACGAGGATCCTCTGCAGATTCGTGCCTGACGTGATCACTGGTGATATGGACTCGCTGCGACCATCTGTCATGGAGTACTACCGCAGCAAGGTTCGCTTCTTTCAGCACTTTGCCGGCGTTGGTGGTGGCTCCTGGCCTTGTCCCTCATTCTCGCTCTCTGTATCTGCGTAGGGTACGGCTATAGTGCAGAGCCGTGACCAAGACACTACAGACCTGGAGAAGTGTGTGCTGCAGATTAAGGACATCGAGCACAAGAAGGGACAAACGGTACCGCTCCACTCTCACGATGGAGCTCACGTCATCGTACCGGTTGTGTCACAACACGAACCTGATCGCGATTCTCCACTGCCTTCACATCAGTTCACGAACCTGTGCGTGGTGGGCGGCCTGGGCGGCAACTTCTCGCATGAGCTCGCCAACGTGAATATCCTCTTCAAGTATCGCCAGCGTCGCATCTTCCTTCTCTCCGATCTCAACCTCGTATGACCGTCTCTTTCTCCCGCACCACCACCGAACCAACTTGAGGCCGCCAACTCATCAGTGCTCTATCGCTGTCGTGCGCAGACTTTCCTGCTAGTGCCAGGGAGGCACATAATCCACACGAACATAGCGCTGCGACCACAGGACAAGCGACGTATCTTCTGCAGTCTGGTGCCCCTTGGCACCCAATGCCGGTCCATTACCACCAAGGGCCTGCGATGGGACCTGGGTACCATTTCTTCTCATATACTTCATGGTCTGGCAGCGGGGTTGGACGATGCTTACCTATAGTGGTCTTCGTACGATGATGACAGCGCTGGCGTCGATGGAGTTTGGAGGGTTGGTGAGCACATCGAACGAAATGGCGGCAGAGACAGCGGAGGTGGAGGTGTCGGACCCGGTGTTGTGGACGTTCGACATCCGGCCCGAGGAGGAGGAACGGCGCACACAGCGACTGCTCACTCTCGACGACCACATCGACGACATCCGTGCGCACGCCGTAGACCACAAGGACGAGGTCATGAGGAGCGACGTCTGTGGCTGCTACAACTGCCTCGCCACCTTCCGCCCGAGCGAGATTAAGACATGGACCAGGCTGCCACCGGTCGGCGTAGAGGCTGCGGTCGCGGCCGAGACGGCCGTGTGTCCTGCCTGCCAGCGTGACTCAGTGGTGCTCGGTTCGGCGTCGGGCTTCGCCGTCACCCGAGATCTGCTCCATCGAGTAAAGGCCAATACCTCGTGAAGTGGTCTTCGCTGTGCGCAAGCCTACGCCACGCAAAGGAGGTGTTAGGCCGAATGTCGCCGGTTCACCGCGCAAATTACTTATTATTTTTGATATTCTTTGTTCGTTGTCGGCAACAAAAGAAAGGCGGTTTGTGCGTTGACCAGTTTTGACTTTTTTTTGGCCTTTGAGTGTTCGGAGACTGTATGTTGTGTGTAGGGCGGGCCGTGTGCGGTTGAGGCCACAGAGCTTCAAACGCTCTGTCTCTCTCTTCTTTCTCTTTACTCCACTCGTGCCGATACACTCTCTGCACGACAGTGAGGTCGGAATTTCATTCCATTCCACGGTGACAAAGAGCACAAGAGGTCGAACACTTGGTGACATGGATGTTGAGGTGCCCAACACTCCAATGGGATTGGGTGCCTCAGTGGAACAGGTGCTCCAGGCTGAGCCCCGCAAGGAGGAACTGGCATTCTCTCTTCGCATCATAACACCTTCAACATGTACGGCTGGTTCCAGCTTCGATGGGTCAACGTGGTTTACATCGTCAGTTGCCTGGCCTTCGCGTGCTGGCTGTTTTTCGGGTACCATGAAAGCCTCCTATCGGAGGTGTACTTCTCCACGGCCAACACCACTTCCGATGGCGGCCAGGAGCCACAAGAATCACCAACAAGCAGCTTGAACTCACCCCAGAGCACTCCTCCTCTTCGTTCAACGGCCATGCCTCACACCTCTCTAGTATTTGCCAACCCCTACGAGGCCTACCCGCCCAACGACCTCATCTACCCGAACCAACGGATCAGCGCCTCCCACCCTCGCCTGCGCTACCTCATCTACCGCTGGGTCCGCCTGGCCGACACCCTCGGGTGGCGCTACGTGGCCGTCGCCGGCACCCTGCTGGCCGCTCTGCGCAATGGGCGCATCATCCCGTGGGACTCCGACCTCGACATCGCCATCGACCGCGAGACAGGCGAGATGATACGAGACCTCGCGGCGGGACAGCCTCAGGCCACCAGTAGTGGGCAGCTGTGGTCCTCCATCGATGGCGTCTCGATCGAGTGGAACACGGCGGTGGCCCACCATCAGCCCTGGCTCGACGGCGAGGTCCGCCTGATCGTCAACGAGCACCGGGCCATGGACCTCCCCGGCGATGGTCTTCGCTACAACCGCACCGGTGATGTCGTGCCCTCACAGGAGGACTCGGTCTCGTTCGTGGGTCCGTTCGCCCGGCTGGTCGCCTACAT
Source organism: Acanthamoeba castellanii str. Neff (assembly GCF_000313135.1). Lineage (NCBI taxonomy): Eukaryota > Discosea > Longamoebia > Acanthamoebidae > Acanthamoeba > Acanthamoeba castellanii. The sequence goes on along the minus strand of NW_004457304.1, from coordinate 8,540 downwards.
CGACGGGCACACCGCGCACATGGACGTCTTCTGCGTGGAGGAATTCGCTGGCAGGTACGGCACCGACGCGACCGAAGTGGGACCGCAGCGGGCAAGTTTCCCCCGGGAGGTCGTGCCATGCCCTCTAGAGGGACAGGTGATGTGGTGCCCGTCGGCGGCGGACTACGAACCGATGCTGCAGCACGCCTACGGGAAGGACTACATGGCGCCGAGCCAGTAAAGCTTGAAAAACAAAAATAAAAGTTCACTCTAAAAAAGAAATCATTCAGGAAATCCCGAGTGAACCAAGCGATGCGACAAGGGTTCATCTCGACGTTGGCCCGAGGCTGGGCGGAGCAAGGGGGGCACCTGCGAAGTTCACGGGCTGTCAAGACGCTGCGCCAAAGCTATGGCCCTCTCACACGACGAGATTACTCCGCAGCAGCATCTTCGAAAATGAAGATTAATAATAACCCGGCTGTCTCATCGTCTGTGCGGACCAAGGAGGTCACAAAGCGGGCACCACGCGGGCTGGGCAAGCGCAAGGCGGAAGCCGAGGCGCTGGCAGCCCCACAACTGATCGGGTCGGAGATGGCTGGCGATAAGACCACCGCGGCTCCAGTGCCGGTGGCCATCGTGGGCCAGAACGAGGCGCTGCGCTCGGTGGTGCGCCTGGAGGTGGCGGCGGCCGAACCAGACTACTCCCTCCCGTGGCAGAAGGGCGACCCCTACTACACCTCCGGCTCCGCGTGCGTCATCGAGAGTCCTCCCGGTACGTAGGCATGTGTTGTGTGTGTGTGTGTGTGTGTGTCGTGTGTCGTGTGCGTCGTTTGTGTGCGGTGTGTGTCGTGTGTGTTGCATTGCGTGTGCTTACGAGGACTTGTCGTGCTGCTCAGGGAAGCTCCGAATCTTGACCGCAGCACACGTGGTGGCCAACAACACGTTCGTCCGAGCACAGCGGCAGGACACCGCGCGTTTCTTCTCCGCTACCGTGGTGGCCATCAACCAGGACTGCGATCTGTATACTGCCCCCTCCTTCCCCCTCCCCCTTCTGCGTGGTCTTGCAATTGTCCTCGCCTGGCAAGATTGCTTCTCTTCTCTGATTGAGTGGAATTGTGTGTGACATGACCAGTGCGCTGTTGGAGGTGTCCAACCCCAAGTTCTTCGATGGGCTGAAGCCGCTACAGTTTGTCGACACGCCCAGCCTTCAGAACACCGTTGTCGTCTTTGTACGCATCGTCGCGTGTTGTTCCGCGCGTTGTGCGCCTGACGTCTGATCTTGCTCCGATGGCCGTCTGCTGTGCTACAGGGCTATCCCGAGGGCGGCGAGAGCCTTTGCGCAACGCGAGGCGTTGTCTCGCGTCTGGAACTGCAGCAGTACCAGATCGTGCGTTCTTTCAAGGTAAGCGTCTCACGCCTGAGCTTGCGACCATGACCATCAGGCATCAGCTGACGCATCGCCATTCGTTGCCGATACGTTGATTGTGGTGTGTCGCGCGCGTGTGTCGTGTGTCTTATGTGTTATGCAGGATGAGGGCCTGAAGCTGTTGACGCTGCAAATCGACGCGGCGATCAACCCGGGCAACAGCGGCGGACCCGTGCTCGACCAGGAGAACAAAATCGTGGGCGTGGTGTTCCAGAAGATGGGTGGCATGTGGACGGAGAGCGTGGGGTATGTGATTCCCACGGAGATCATCCGCCACTTCCTCACCGACGTCGAGAACGGGCGGTCGCCTCAGTTCTGCTCCGCTGGCTTCGAGTACCAGAAGACGGGTATGAGCGCACATGACACGCCAACCGCACGCACGACACGCACGACACGTTCACTAAACTGTGGCGTGCTTTGTTTGTGTTGAACTGATGCAGACAACGACTCGTTGC
>NW_004457304.1:0-3440 GCF_000313135.1 Acanthamoeba castellanii str. Neff | reverse complement strand
AATAAATTATGATTTAGTTTTACTTTTTTATTGGTTGGTCCAGAACGTCGATTGGACCAACACAAAGAAAGTGAGCGCGGCCACCTAGAACAAGACAGAAGAAGAAGATGGCGTCGGTGGAGTCGAGACTGAAGCTGGTCGAGCAGGTGGAGTTCAAGGGCGCTTTCACTGATGACGAGTTTGCGTCCTACCGCAACCTCTTCCTGGTACCCCCTCGCTCGCCCCCCCCCCCACCCTCGCTCTTTTCGTCCCACTTCTTCTCTTTCGCTCTTTTTGACTCGCCCACAAAACAAAGAAATACGACGCCAACAAGACGCTGGCGCTCGAGCTGTTCGAGCTGCACCAGATGTACGAGGACATGGGCGAGACCAAGACCAACCTGCAGCTGCGCCAGCTCATCCGCGACGCCAACCCCGACACCTCCTCCGCCGACGGCATCGACTACAAGTACGCACCCCCCACCCACCCGCCCACCCCGCCCACTCCACCTCGCCTCCCACGAGTCTTTCTCTGACCCCCTTTCTCTCGTGGGCGGGCGCAGGGCGTTCTTGACGGTTCTGTTGAAGGACAAGAAGGGCCAGACCAGGTCGGCCCTCGGCGGCCTGTTCGTGCAGCTCCTCAAGCCCGTCGAGGCCAAGCAGGTACCTGCTGGTGCAAACAAATGCATCAACCCCCACTCGAGAATACCAGAGGTAACGCGTTCGTCTCACGATGTGTCGTGCGTCGTGTGTGTCGTGCGTGTTGCACACAACAGCACACGTCGGCCATCGGCAAGTTCGCCAACGTCTTCGAGCAGCAAGCCGCCCAGCAGACCAACGTACGTAGTCGTCGACGTCTTCATGGGTGGTGGCTGATGGCGACTGACCTGCGTGTGGCCACGACGGTGAGCAGGACACGATCTCGGAGCAGAACATCAAGATGCAGAGGGACGCGCGGAGGGAGCAGGAGAACCGCAAGCGGGAGGCCCTGGCCAAGCTCAAGGCCGAGGAAGAGGAGAAGGCCCGGCTGGAGGCGGAGAGGAAGGCCCGCGTGCAGGCCGGTCTCGCCAAGCTCAAGGCCAACATCAACGCCTCCTGATGTGCGCGTTTTCTGCAGCTGACAATGCAACCTGCATCACCTTGTACAACACGGGAAGAGCGAAGCTAAGGGGTAACCCCGTTTATCTGTGGATTGACTGAGCTTTGCCTTCGGCGTACCCCGCCCATCTCCGATCAGAGCATGGAGCTGGCCGTGCCCCCTACCGTCAAGACTGGCCTGAGCGCCGCCTACTGCGACTTCTGGGACAACCTGGGCTACTCCTTCGGAAATTGGGGCATCACGAGGCCGCTGTCACTCTCGAGTGGACGACCGATCTTGACCAGGGTCATTAGCACGATGGAACCGACGAGCGCAACCACGCCAGACGCCAAAGGCGAGAGCCACGCAGGCGGTTACGACCTGGTACGGCGCCAACGGCTTGTCCGGCTGCGTCAGGCCGAAGATGACGACCAGTGAGGCCCACATGACCCCCGTCAGGAAGAAGAGGAAGGCGGCGGTTCCGAGGGCGTTGGCCCAGTGAAGTAGAGTCACGGTAACCCTGTCCGAAGTGGAATCGGGCGTGACGCCAACGCTCACGAACGTGGATGCCGCCAGTACGGTGAGTACTGTGATGAGGAGTCCGAGCGCATGTGTGCGCTGCTTCCACTGCGACATTAGTAGTGGTCTTGCGGTCTGTGGTTTGTTCCTTTCGTTTGGATCAGGACGGCGGTTTTAAAAACCTTGGTGGCCCAGGCTGTGCAGTGAAAAGGCACTCTCCCCACTGACCTGTGGAGTTCATGGGAAGTACCCTCCAGCCACATTGGACATTAGCATGCGCAGTATTTCCCACTGATTACAAACAGTCTCAAAGGACCATTTGGCATTTCAACGTTGGATAACAGACTCACATGGTGGAGGGAAACGAAAGAGCAACTTTGCGTTCATTTGGGTGTCAATGAGGAAGAGGAGGAGGAGAGGTGCTGCTTGACGTACCGTCGCAGCAGTTGGTGTCCCTGCTCGGTCACAAAAAGGAATCGCTTGGCGGCGTCCGAGTAAAGGAGAGCGCCCACGTCCCGGGCGTACTTTTCCGCCTTCTTGAACGCCGCCACTGCCCCATCACAACACCACGAGTCAGACATTGTCAGTGTCGCGTAGCGCTGTGTTCGAGAGGGCAAGGAGGGAAAGGAGCGCGTACGCGAAGCGAAATCGTCGTAGAAGTAGCCCGGGCTGAGGGACAGGCGTCGGTCCTCGGCTTCCCATAATCGCAGCTGGTCGGCTATCGACTCTGGAATGATGGGCGTGTTCTGCTTCATCTGTGGATGCGCGTTCGTCTCGAGAAACTGCGCAACACACAACGCGCAACGCGCAACACACGACACATGCACACACGGTGAGCGGAGGGCATTGACGAAAATGAGTCCCCCACAAGCAGGGAGGCGCACCTGCAGGATCTGATTGGCGGAGATGCCGACCTGCACGGCCTGTCGGATGTTTTCGCGAAGCAGGATGCCCATGACCATGTTGGGCAGCTGGTACTCGATCTGGGTGAACAGGCTCAGCAGGAGCAGCTTCACCTACGGGTGCGTGCGTGAGTGTGGCATGGGTGGAGCCAACGTCTTGGTAAGCACCGTGGTACTGCGTGTGCTAGTTGGAGGGTGGCGAGGGTCATCGTACGGGGCTGGAGGTGTAGGCGTAGATGCGGTAGTCGGTGCCGACGATGATCCAACCCTCTTGGTCCCGCTTCGCCGCTTCGGTTGACGAGAGGCCGATGGCCAGTTGCGTCGGGTAGAGCCATTTCGAGTCCCTGTGCGTCACTGTTTCTTCAGCGACACACACACACACACACACACACGAACAACAAAGCGGAGCGCACCTGTGCTTGCGATAGATGATGCCCAGGTCCTGCAGGTCCTGGAGCAGCCCGGACTCGGAGAACGCAAGGTCGTCCATTTGGTAGCCCTGCGGGGCCGCAACAGGACTGTTGTTACAGGTCTAGACCTGGTCCCGCACCTTGCAGGCGCCTAGGGGAGGTACCTCGCCGACGGTGAGAAAGCTGAGGCGGAAGAGGAAGGAGAGAACGTCGTGGACGTTGGCCTTCTCCTCCTGCAGGGACCGCAGGTAGAGGAGCAGCAGGATCCAGACCTGCGTGCGCAGGTCCTTCAGCAGGAACGGGAAGCCCTTGTCTGCGATGCGAATCGACTGGTCCTCCCTGAGTGCGCACGAGCGTGAGCGCGTGCGTGCGAGCGCGTGCGTGCGTGTGCGTGCGTGCAAGAGATGGAGCCGTACTCGTGTACCACCATGAACTCCCCGCGGGTCAGGAGAGACACGACTCGGTCGGACGGCGGTTGGATGACGGTGGAGCCCATGATGAACAGGAAGATGGTGTCCCAGCACGACGTGGTGAACGCGGCCAGCTCCTCCCT
>NW_004457305.1:0-12208 GCF_000313135.1 Acanthamoeba castellanii str. Neff | reverse complement strand
AAACTGTGCCAAAGTCTTTGAAATAGTGGAGAAAAAGCAAGAAGCACGCCCAGAACAAGCAGAGAACACGCAAGAGGGACAAAGGCTCCAGACAAGCGTAGATGTGTGAGATTTATATTTTTTGGACAGACACGGTAGAGCGGGCGAAATAAATTAAATCGTTTTTTGAATGACGATCGATTTAGTCCACCTTCCTCCTGAAGGAGCAACCCTCAGTAAGACGGCAACGGCCACCAGTGGGCTGGCACAGCACGGTCGAGCAGCCGGAGCACAGCACGACGGTCTGGGCCTGTAGGAGTCGTAGTGAGAATGAGGCTCTGCTCGAAATGGAGGAGTGGGGCGAAGAAAATGAGCAAAGGGGAGTATGGACGTACGTGGGAGAACACGGTGGTGATGTTGAAGCAGCCGGGGCACTTGACATCCATGAAGTAGCTGTTGGGGCTCTGGACCAAGCGCTTGAGCTTGTGCTTGCGGGCCTCAGCCTTGGGGTTGGGGTGAAGGAGATCCTCGCTCTGTTACATCAATACAAAGGCGTCCATTAGTTCAGCGCGGAGGTCCGGAAGCATGATGCGCCTCAAAATTCGAGCTCCATCTTCCCGCAAGCGGGATGACATCTCTTAACCCATCGCCCTTCTATGCACACAGCCGCAAGGAGGACTGCCACAGGCCAATCTAACACCCAAATCCATAAATCGAGGGAGAGAACCGTACCATGGTGCTGTCGTGGATGGAGGCTGGGGGAAGGAGAAGGAGAAAGAAGGCAAACAAAGCTGTCGACCATTTTTGTCCACCACCGTCGGCAGTAATAAGCCGGCACAATAATCAAAAATGATTGTATTTCCTTGTATTTCCTTTGTCCGAAAAAGGTTTTTGCCTTGTGCCAGCTCGACCAAGCGCGAGGCGATTGTTACAATCACACGACCACCGAGCAGTGGTTGATGATGGTCCTGGGCGTCTAGCACTTGGAGATGTCGCGTCCGAACAGCAACTCCTTCATCCAGTCCATGGCCACCATGAACTTGTTGCGCCAGCTCACCTGTGTATTTGCCACCATTTTGAGATCGCTTTCCTCGTCAACAACCACTCACTCCAAGTTTGTGACCAAGCACACGTACCTGCTTGGCGAGGTAAGCCGAGCGCCAGGCAAACCAAGTGGTGAACCCCCCAAAGCTGAACCCGCCAGGGAGTTCCAGCACTGCCGATAGAGGAGATGACCATGAGCAGGCTTCCAATACCGCGTCACTGCGCATCGCGTGGACAGGGCCAGTACCCGATTCCCTTGCGCCGATATACGCCAGTGAGCCCAGAGGCTTGTAGTGAAACTGCTCCACCTCTTGTCCGCGCGCCAAGGCGTTCAAGGCCTGGCCGAGGTACTTGCCCTCCTGCGATGCAACCTGAGCCGTGGCCTGGAGGCAAGAGCGACAGATCGGGTGAGCGGGGGTACATGTGTACTTTGCGTATGGAGGAGCGTGGGCGGTACCGGCAGCTCGACTAGGTTCTTGTCGACTTCGGTGAGCAGGGCCTTGAACTCTTCTCTGTCGAGGACCTGGTTCTTGTCCAAATCCACCGTTTCGAACAGTTCCTGCATCTTGGCAGCGTAGATGAGAAGCTGCGGGTATTCGTCCTTGTTCTTGACCACCAGCGCACTCAGCTCGTCGAAACTGACCACTCCGTCCTACACCGGCGTTAGTATTGTAAAACGAGACCACGTCACTGAGCGAGTAGTGGTCTATTACCTTGTTTTCATCGGCTTGATCGAAGAGATCCACGAACTTGGACAGAAGCCTCCTCTGTTCGACAGTGCCGCAATCGCCTTTCCAACGACCACGACACACACCACCGCACACACGCGCATGTTCCGTAAGCAAACATCTTCTAAGAAGGAATAAAGCACGAGGCGCACGCGTTACCGATGGCGTAGACGTTGGTGGTGCCCAGCACGCGGAGGTGGCTGTCGGTCACAATCGCGCGACGGTTGGTCTGCTCCTTGATGGTGGAGCAGAACTTCTTGACCAGCGGACGAGGCCCAATTCCTGATTGAATGTCGGAGGAATGCGGGCGTCAGGCTCCCCATTCCGGGCATCAACCCAAGCACCACGTAAAAACAGCGGGCCATGCAACGTGCCGGTAGCCCAGACGCACATGCCGTAGGGAAGCGTCTCGGTCTTGTTGGTCTGCTTGTCGTTGTACGATAGGGTCTTTTCGTCCACGGAGAGGACCCTGTGTGCAGTTTTGTGGTGGTACGTTTGGCTCGGCCTTATGAGGTGCACCAACCAATCGATCAATCAAGGCAAACAGCAGACGCACCGGCAAAGCGGCTTGACGTTGATGTCATCTCGACCGAATCTCTTCTCGGCATCTGATATCGCGGGTGTGAGGATTGGCGCGCGTTCGAGCTGTTAGGACAAGCAGCGCCGCAGGGGGGGGGAGGCTTACAGTCAGAGATCTTGGCATCGTAGGTGTTGAGGATATGGGCCGCGCTCTGGATGATGGTGATGCGGACGTGCTGCGTGAGCGACCTCGGGAACCACTTCTCCAAATCCTCCACCAGCAAATCTACAACCAAGCAATCCCCGATCCAATGCCGGGGCACATATGTGAGCATGATGCAAACAACATGGAAACTACTCCAGTGAGACTACTACAGCAGTACCGTGGAGCTCGGCCGCGAACTCCACTCCGGTGGGTCCTCCGCCGACCACGACGAAGTGCAGGAGACGCTTGATCTCTTCCTGTACGCGCGATTAACAAGAATTCAAGTTAATGCCCGCGTCCGTCCCTCTAGACCATTGGGTGCGTGCCGAGAATCATGTACCTCTGGCTGGCCGGGCAGGCCGGCGACCTCAAAGTTCTGCGTAATCTGCTGCCTGATCCGGCGGGCGTCTGTTTGCGGCAAACACGAGTGAACGGAGCGGTGAGCACGCAAATGACAACGAATGGGTTCGTTGGCGTCTTTGCTGCTGGGAAAGGACGGGTCAGGTGCCACGCACCATTCAGCTCCTTGAGGAAGTGGCAGTACTTCTCCACGCCGGGCGTGCCAAAGGTGGTGTTGTCGCAGCCCACCGCCACGATCAGCTGATCGTACTCAAGATCGAACGAGCGGACCGCGCCGTCACCACTCACGTCTGCGTTTCGAAAAGGCGACGGGTGTGAGTCGTGCGGTGTGCGCGGCACCACCGTGTGGGTTAGGAGGGGGGCGGGTGGGTGGTGGAGTGGCATTACCGTTGCAGGTGATGCTGTTGCTCTGGTGGTTGATGGCCGTGCACTCGGCATTGAGGAACTGCACGTCCGAGGCGCCGGCCCTCTTGAAGGTGCGTCGGATCGACTCAACAACACTAGTGTTACGCAGAGAAGAGGGCACTCGACCCAGCATTAGAGCGACATCGCGAGCTTGCGTGTGCGTGTGGTGCCGTGAACGGTGGTGCATGTGCGTTGGTGCCCACGAATGCGCAGAGTTTGCTTAGCAGTACCTCCTCGAGTCAAGCGTGCCAACGGTGACGGAGGGAAGGAGCGGGGTGAACAGGAAGTAGTTGCGTGGCGACACGACCACAACCTAGGTAGCGTGGACCACGCCCGCGCCCGCGTTAGCTTTGGGTGACGCGGACGGGGGCATAGCATAGCAGAAGAAGATAGTACCTCGTAGGCTTCGTTGTCGAGCTCCCGCAGCACACCGACGGCCGCCCAGCCCGAGCCGAGGATGACGACCCTCTTCTTGGTGCGCATGGGCTTGTCGGCGCCTCCCTGTTGTTCACGCTGGACCGCCCTATCGACCGGCGGGTCTGCCCAGACCGAGGCCGAGTTGCTAAGGTCAGTGGCAGCGAAGAAGTGCCACAGCGTAGGGGGGCAGGGGAGTACTCTGCGAGACGATGGAGGGCGGGGCCTTGGCGTTGGGAGTGGTCTTCTCTTCGGCACGCACGGCACTCACTACACCGGGCGGTCAGGCCATCAGCACATATCGCACCGCATTGAGCGATTGAGAGGCAGGGCGCTGGTACCGAAGGGCGTGCGGGAGAGGAGGGAGTCGTTTTCGTCGTCTTGCAGGCCCTCCAGCGCAACCGCGCCGAGCGCGCCTGCCGCGACCACCAGCCCAGCCACCGTTCCCACCCCGCGCCAACCACCCCTCCCGCCTGGACACACCAGTCATGTCAGGTCAGCCAAGCCCAGGAAACCCAACCGCCCCAGCACGGCCACTCAAGGGGGGGGGGCGTGAACCTGCGCTGCTGGTGGCAAGAGCTCTACGCTGCTGCACCCAACCGCCACCGCCACAGAAGAGCCTGCTGCCCGCAGTAGTAGCAGCACGACCGCGAGCAGCACAACCAGGCGCGACGAGGCTTCTTGTACAGGCTGCCCTCATTTTTTCTTCTTCTTAAGCAACACCACTTGTTCTGTTTCGTTCTTTGGTCGTCACCAGCTTCAGTGCCCGTCAGCCCAAAGGCTCCAGGTCCCTCGGTATTGGCTGCACCATTTCCTTTTGATTTTCACTTCGCTTAGAACGAGGAAAAGCGAAAGAAACAAAAAAGACGAGGAATGCAGTCGATGAAGTCAATGGCATTTGATTTGCTGCAGGGGGGCAACTTGGATTAGTGATATTATGTACTACGGCCCAACGTTCTTGGGCCATTCGTGGTCCAGCTAGGAAGAGGAAGTGGAAGGTGTGGCGGCTGCCGAATCGGCGGCAGTCGCGGCAACGGCTGAGTAGATGGCGTCGCCAGCCACGCCAACAAGCGCCTCAGACTCGTTGTACTTCTTGGATTCCTTCTTCGCGGCAGTCGTAGCCGACTGGCCGGCAAGCGCACCTGCAAGCATCCAACCAACATTCATCCAAGATGTATGAGTTGGAGCAGAAGTTGAGCCACAAGACAAGATTATGAGGGATACCCTCAGGCTTGGGCAAGAGACTGGACATCTTCTTCGTTGGTGTTGCTGTAAAGTAAAGGTGATGGTGCTTAGAAGCGTCAACCCTTTTCTGCCCCCAAATTCATTTCACAGAGCCCGCTGTGGGCCAACGTAGCGGTGTTGTGTTGTGGTGTGTCGTCTACACTGCAGCACCGCGTTCATGAAGGTAGGCATGTATTGCTGTTGTTGTTGCTGATTTTGAAGAGTGGCGGTGGTGGGCCGAAGCTTTAGCCCATGAAAATGTCCTTGGCCACGGAGAAGGCCTTGGCGATCGTCTGCTCGGAGATGGGCCCGCCGCTGCCGCCACTGGCCTCCGCCGCCGTGTCTCGCATCGCCACCCGGTCGGCGATGGCCTTGGGGTCGCTTTCCAACACGATCCTTTGTGATATGAGCCACCCACGAACGTTAGCAGCACAGCCCTGGGCACCACACAACTCTGCATTCATGAATGACGCACCCGCCGTCCACCAGTTCATCGACAACCAGGTAGAGGTAGTCCAGATTCTCGGCGAGCGTCCGCCTGTCGACTTGGTTCCATGTGGACTCGTCCGCCCTGCTTGGTCCACAAACAAAACCGAGGGTGAGTGAGCGCTAACAAACGCGGGGAGAGGAAGGCCGCGGCCTCCGACGTACCTGAGAAGGAAGCTGATGGCCTCGGTGAGGGTGGAGAGTACGCTCTCCAGGAGCAGCTCGTTCTCGTCCGAGTCGCCGACCACGTAGAAGGCTACGTCGCCCGAGTTCTTGTAGACGATCACGTTGTTATCCAGCGCGATGATTTGGGCTATGCGGGGCACGGTGGCGACCACACAGGCAACACCAGCACGAACAATGAGTCAATCGCTGCACTCGCTTCGCGCTCGCTCGTCGCCAGCCTTCTTGTGGAGCTGGTGCAGAGGAGATAGTGCGTACCGTGGGGCTGCGCCTTTTTGTGGAGCTGCTTCTCGAAGGCCAGCTGCTTGTCGAGGGGACCCCAGTCGTCGGTGAAGTACCGCGCACACAGCCGTCCGCCTTCTTGGTCAAGCACCAAGATCGCCTTCACGCAGTACAGAGCCTTGGCACACATAATCAAAGTGCGCAAGCAAAATGGATGGATTAAAAGGTGAACAATGGCAGGGTGACAAAAAGCGAAGATGAAAAGCGAAGGCAAAGAACGAAAGAGATGAAAAGATCGGACACATGTGAATCTGATGATGAGAGATGAGAGTTCCATCCTTCGCTTGCTTGCGGAAGGAGATGGATTGGGTGGGGGGGGGGGGCGAAGAGAACAAACTGAATCAAAAGAAAGCGGATCGATCGAGATGATTGATGGAGGCAGATTGGCGCAATAAGACATTGAGAGAACTATAACCCAGTGTGGCCTTACCATAGTGAGGTTGATCTGCTCTCTCCTCGTGCTTCCGCTCGTGTGCGGATTTAAGATCTGATTCTTGCCACGTCGGCAAACAAAATTCAGAATAAAGCCACAAACAAGAAGAGACACAGCAAGCATGGTGGTGATCCGCGTTGGTTCGATCAAATAAACAAAAGTGGGGAAGAAGAAGAGAGGACATCAATACATTGCATTGTCAGCTATCCCGTGTGTCCATCTCTGTTCTTCTTTATCTTGACGGTCGGACCCAGCGCTTAGTTGGTCTTCTTCTTCTGGACGGAGTGGGCGCCAGTGTTGTAGATGACACCCTTGTACTGGCCAGTGAGCTTCTTGGCCAGCAGGATGAAGAGCTCGAAGGTGATCACGATCACGAACTCGGGCTTCAGCAGGGCGGTCTTGGGCACACGACCGGTCATGATGTCGGCCCACCTGGATGTGGCCACGTGAAGAAGAACGTCACAGTGAGTTCACTCCTTGCCATCAAACAGAACGAAAGCGAAAAGAGTGTTGATTCAAAGTGCAGCCTCAGAAAGTTGTAGTTGTTGTTTGGTGTGAGCTCATTCAAGCCGTCGTATTGCAGTTAAATTTGAGCATCGTTGGCAGTGGAAGGTGCAAAAAGAGAAGAGAGAGGGCGGGCATACCTGGCGAGGAACTTGTCGCCCTTCCGGCGGACGGCAGCGGTGGCGGCATCGATGAGGACGGGGAAACGGTAGAGGAACTGGCAGATGTTCATCGACCAGGTGAAGTCATTGCCGAAACGCTCCATCCAGCGCTCGTGGTAGATCTGCATGGCCTCGGCGGAGAAGTTGCCGGCGGCGATGGCCTCAAGCATGAACTCGGCGGCAATCTTGCCTCCCTCCATGGCGTGGTGAATGCCCTCACCGGTGAGGGGATCGATCATGCCAGCAGCGTCACCGACGATGAGGAGGTGGTCGCCCGACGAGGTGGGCACACCACCAAGACGGAGGGAACCAGCCTGATGAAGGAAAAGAGGAGGAAAGCAGTTAGCATCAACAACAGATGGATAGGAGAGGCGATGGGGAGAAAGAGTCGCATGTGACGCCGCCACGCACCCTCATCCTCTCAATCTTGAACTTGTTGCCGAGGGCCTTGCTCACGTTGGGGTCCTCCTTGATCAGATACTCGTGCCAGTAGGCCAAATCGTCGTTGGTCACAAGCGGGTTGCCGGGAATAAGGTAGCAGCAGTAGTTCAGCTCATCGTTGGGGTGCTTGAACAGCGCGGCGTAGCCGGGAAGAAGTCTGCCAAAGTTGCCGCAAAAACGCTGGGTCAGGGCGCGTTGTGATTTGAAAGAACGCGTTTCTTGAATGAAACGTACCCAGTGTTGTAGAAGACGACACCATCAGCCTTGAGGTTGTGAGTACCACCCTCAACGAAGGCCCTGCTGCAGGCACCGTTGGGGGCACCCTTGACAACGCCGAGCTGCATGGCTGTATGCGTAGCGGGATGAGATGTTTGCAGCAGCGAAATAACAACAAAAGGCGGATTGAGAATCGGTGGCTGGGCCACATACCGAGCTTGGAAGTGGCACCGTCGGCGCACACGAGCGTGCGAGCCTGGTAGGTAGTCACCTGCAAAATGGAAGAAGCAATGAGCCGACGTCGGGTTCAGGGTCGGCAGGAATGGAGTTGAGTTGAGTTGGCCGGGGGCACGTACGCCATCCTCAAGGATAACGGTCCACAGACCCTTCTCCTTGTCGAACTTGGCGTCGGCGACGGGGGAGTTCTCCTTCAGGTCGGCACCAACCTCCTGGCACCTGCGAGCAATCGCCTCATCGAGAAGCAACCTAGGAAATGAAATTGATTGGCATACGCGTTGGGAATGAGTTTTGAATTCGTAGATCGCGAACTCAGCACGGGGAGGAGTCGTGAGCACCTCTTGATGGCAATGGCGGCGGGGATCTCACCGAGCTGCTCGTGCGAGCGACCAATGTACGAAATGCCTCCGGGGCTGACAAGACCGCCAGAATCGGCCTGCATGAGTCGGCGATTAATTTAATTTTCATCATCTGGGTGAGGTGGTGGTCGTGCGAAGCTTCTACGCACCACTTTAGCCTTGTTCTCCTTGATGAGCTTTTCGTACAGGCCCATGTCCATGAGGATCTCGATGGCAGTCTTGCACACGGCATCACCGCAGTACTTGTCGCGAGGGAACTGCTTCTTCTCAAGAACGAGAGGCTGTTTCGGCCATCACCATCAACAACAACATAACAATAAAACCACGGCGTGGATGTCAGGCAAAACTGAGAACGCGGCATAAGAACGAAGACGAAGACGAAAAGGCACCTTGATTCCGCCCTTGGCGAGGTAGTAGGCCATGGTGGCACCGGAGGGACCGGCGCCTACGATAGCAACGTCATAGAACTCCTTCTCCTTGTTCTGAATCATTAAAGGGGTTAATAGAGATAATTTTGAATCGATTATCTCAGGTGTAGTGAAATGATACCTTGTCGTTGTACTTGCCCTTGGGGATGGAGCGCTTGACGGGCTTCGACGAGAACAGCACGCTCTTGGCGACGAAGTAGAGCACAACGCCGGCGACGAGCGAGATGATAGGATGAGCAAACACGAAATCGAGCACCATTCTTGCAGAATTAATCAAGCAGCGTAGTCAACTGCTCAGCGAGGTGCGGGTCTTCCTCTCGCGAGATCGAACGTTGCTTGCAGCGGCCGGGCGAAGGAGAGACAAAAGAGCTAATAATCTCGGCGGCGTAAAAAGCAATACTCCGGAGATGGGGCGAGCCGCCACCCCAGACAGCCAAAGCGAACAGGCCAGACAACCAAGACCTGCGACTTTGCCTGGTTCGCGCCAAAAACTCTTTTCTTGTTGGTCGTCCGTGTCCGCTGAATACACCAATCGCCGCGTCCTATTTTTGTTCATTTTTATACTGCTGGGACCAACAACATGGCCACGGCAGGTGGTGACTCGCCGTAGTGTTCTTCTTTGTTTTGTTTATTTCTGACCCAACGCAAACAGGCCTGGCGACGACGTGAGAGAAGGCAATCTAGGCCCACGCGTTGCCCACGCCAAGGCCGACCTCTGGCTCTTGCGTGAGACCCATGAGGTCGAGTACCGACTGCACCTTCTTGGCCGAGGCCGAAGTGGCAGTCTTGTCGACCGCGGCCGCTGCTTTGCCCTTGCCCTTCTTGTTGGTGGACTGCTGCTGCTGACCACCGCTCTTCGGGGTATCGGAGGCCTTGATGACCTCGAGCAGTCCGCTGTTGCCGGTGACGAGCTGCACATGCTCTTCGAGCTTCCGCTCGATCTCGCCCTTCTCTTCCTCGACCGGTTCCATCTCCGGTTCCCTCTTCGGCGCACTCTTCTTGCCGGCCGTCGCCCTCATCTCCCGGCTTCGCTCGTCAAACTTGTTGGCCGGCTTCTTCTTGTTGTTGGTGGTGGTGGTGGCGGCGGCGCTGGCGGCATTCGCCCGAGCGGTGGGCGCTTCTCGCTTCTTCGGGTCGTTCGTCGTCTTGTTCTTTTCCGTCTCGCTCCTGCCCTTCTTTGCCTGAGGCTGAGTCGGTTTGCTGGCGTCGACTTTTTCATCACGCGCGCTTCTCTTCTTGCTTGATTGCTCCGCCATCTTGACGGCCGCCTTGGCCTGGGCCGCCGGCTCCGGCTTTTCGTTTTGCGGCTCGGTACGGGTCTTCTTCTGCGTCCTCCCCTTGAGGCTCTCCTCCTTCTCGCTCTCCTCTCGCGTTCGCTTCCCGGCCGCCTTCGGTGGTGCGGCCTTCTCCTGGGCTTCCCCTACCTTCTTCGGCGCTGGCGGGGCCTCCAGTCGCTTACCCTTGGCCTTGGCGCCTCGCTCCGCTCCGTTGGCCTGTTCGCCGTCCTCCGCGTGCGGCGCTTCTTCTTCGCCCTTCCCCCCACCGGCATCCTTCTTGCCGTGCTGGGCTGCCCACCTCGCAGCCCAGGCCTTGCGCTTACGCACGAGCTCGGTCGAGATCTGCTTGCCGTCAAGGATCTTCAAATTGGGCAGCATGGTCAAGATCTGTCAACAGAGCAATGGTGTAAGAGCCACGAACACTTAAAAAGGGGGCAGAAAGAGAGGGAGAGAGATGTGAGAGGAAGAGGACAGCGTACGCTGTCTCGGTAGACGCTTTCTTCGGCCAGGGGGTTGCCGGCGAGGGTCAAGCTCTTCAACTTGGGCAGCTTGGCCAGCTTCTCGACATCGCTGTAGGTCACCACGGAGTCAGTTTTTGTGGACCGACGGCACTCGAGCCGAGTGCGCAGCTGGAAGGTGAGAAAGTACGCGCGCACCTCCACTCCTTGATGAGATTCTTGCCCAAGTCCAGGATCTTGATGTGCGGGTTGAGGTGGATCGTGTCGGGTATGCTCAAGATCTTGTTTCCATTCAAGCGCAGCTCCTGTGTTTGTGCGAAATCGTCACCGGTGGCCCAGTACAGTAGTGAGTGGTTGGCCGTGATGCAAGAAGGGGTGGTTGCGAAAGGGGTGGACCTGACCTGAAGTTCGAAGTTCTTCTCGAACGACGGAACGACTCGGATGTAGTTGTTCGACAGCGCCAGCTTCTTCAGCTTGCTCAGTGTGTTGAGGCCCTTCACCTCGGTGATGGCGTTATCGGACAGAACTGTACGGGGCGACCCCCAACGCACTCACGATCAGCAACGTCTGGCGTCAATGCACAAGCCACAAACAGTGGGCACAGGGGCATTACCCAGGGTGTTGAGCTCGCGAAGACAGCCCAGGCCTTCCATCTCAGAAATCTTGTTCTTGTTGAGCATGAGCGCTGCAGCACGTGCATCAGCCAGACAAACATCAGAAGGAGCACATGGGTGTTGCGCGTGGTGGTGTAGGTACCTTTGAGCTGAGTGAAAGTCGACAGACCATCGATGCGCTCGATCTGGTTATCGCTCGCACTGAGGACTGATTGAGGAATGAAATTAAATCAGCAAATTTGGATCACGTTGAAATGCGGATAAAGAATGAAGGAGGGAAACCGTTGAGCTTGGTCATCATCTGGAGGCCAACGATGCTAGTAAGCTTGTTCGAAGAGAGATTGAGCCAGGTGATTTCCTTCAAGAAGTTGATGCCATACACCTTCGACAGCTGATTCTGGCTCAAATCGAGGCGCTTGAGCTCTACGCAGCACGAGATGTCATCCATTTCCTTAATCTCCTTCTTGCTGAGATCCAATTTCTCCACCGTTCGGACATCTTGGCCCGCAATGCCGCCAATGTAGGCCGGCGTCAGTTTCATTGCTGCAGGCAGAAGTTGAATGAACGTTGGATGTTGCGAGTGTAGTGCGTTGGCAAATCGATCAATTTGCAGAAGTAAAACAGAACTTGAATTCCCGCTTTTTTCTTTTTGTCAATTTTGAAATATGAAATCAAAATAAACAGAACGTGAGAAAACGACGTCGAGCGAGCGGTGGTGTCGCGAGATGATCTACCATTCAGTCTACGGCGGAATAGTGGCCGCGTGGACGTGGGGCGGAGGTGGACTGAATGTGGCCTCGTTTCTCATGTTTGCCGGTTCCCTTATCTGGCATCTAGTCATCATTTCGCGCCATCGACGAGCACTGAAGGAAATCAGAACATCTCTGCCACCCATCCGCACCGAATGGGTAGAAATGACCGAGAGCAGGAGCGACGACAGCCTTCTAGTTTCGTCCCAGTTCGTGTCGTCTCTGCCTGGCGAGGTCGACGATGAAGCAAATCACTCCCAGCCCGCCACCAGGCCTGGTTTGCCGCACCGGCGCCTGCCCTGGGTGCTGCTCCACCTCAGCTTCGGCCTATTCATGGCCAGTCTGTGCTTCTGGCCCTGGGTCTACGTGGCATTCGACCTGATGGACTTCTACCTCGGCCTGGTCGTGCTGTGGGCCATCGTGGCCGTCGCGTGGGTCATCGCCTCCGGACCCTCGCTCTTTCACGTGCTGCTCGACGTCTACGCGGGCACCGACGACGTCG
>NW_004457306.1:22817-29186 GCF_000313135.1 Acanthamoeba castellanii str. Neff | reverse complement strand
AGTGCAACTATTGTGCTGACTCTGCTCGCTCGTCCCCAACAGTCGGAGGTGATGTTGCCGGAGGCCTTGGCGCATGCGCTCCTGCAGCGGTTCGCGAGGGACAACTCGCTCTCGCCTCAGGCCCTCAGCTTCGTTCTGCAGTCGCCCATGACCGTACGCGGCCGCCACCATCAGCCTCGCCAACGCGGTCTGTGCTGCACACTGGTGGGCCACCAACTCACTCGCACCACTTTCTGGCAACCCAGGAGTTGAAGCTGACCGTGAAGCGGCTCCCCAGTCTCTGCGTTCACCAAATCGCCACCGTGATGACGTATGTCAATCTCTGAACTTCATGGGCCTCTCGCCAACATAGTTGTGAGACCCTCACCTACGACTACTCCGCTTGGGCGACAGGCAACTGGAAAGCCTCAGCATCGAGAACTGCAAGTCGCTGGTGGACGTCCACCTGCGCGCGATCTCGCGCATGCCCAACCTCACCTCCCTCTCGGTGTCCGGTACGTGGTCCGCCCTCACGTCCTGCAACCTGGAAATCCCTCATACGACTGGCCGGATGTGCGTGTGCGTGTGCGTGTGCGTGTGCGTGTGCGTGTGCGTGTGCGTGTGCGTGTGCGTGTGCGTGTGCGTGTGCGTGTGCGTGTGCGTGTGCGTGTGCGTGTGCGTGTGGGGGGGGGATTAGGGTGCTTCAAGCTGACCGACAAGGCCCTGCTTCACATCGGCCAAAACGCCAACGCTCTGCGATCGCTCGACATCTCCTCGCTCAAGCGCATCACCGACCAGGGTCTCATCGCACGTTTCTCTCCCCCTCTCTCTCGCTCTGGTTCTTCGTTTTTGTTGTTCTCTTCACGGACAACTAACGTTGGCTGCAGGATTTGGCCCACGGCGAGGCCAGCAAGCAGTTGGAGGAGCTCAACGTCTCCGCGTCCCCGCAGGTCACCGCCGCTGGCTTGGCCGCGCTGATCGCCTTGCGCCCGCTGTCGTCCCTCGTCGCCCACCAAATGGTACCTCTCGCCGCCGGTGTGTTGATTGAGGCCGGGCCGGAATTGACGCATCGGCGTTTGCTCAATTCAACAGAGCCGACCGGGCAGAACTGTGAAGATCGTGCTCGCCGCCTTTGGCTACGCCAACATGAGCAAGGACGAACTCAAGGCGGCGCCTTTTGAACCAGCGCCGACGGAGACGATCGGCGTCAGCTGGGACGAAGTCTTCCACGCCCTCGCGCCAGCACTCCGGCTCGCGCCTGCAGGTTCGTGGCGCCACCTGACACCTGTTGGCTCCTTTTCCCTCTTGCTCCGTGCGCTCACCACTCGGGGTCTTTGCTTGACTACCGTCGGGGGGTGGGCGTGTAGCGGTTTGAGTTTTCAATCGTCCGCTCCGTCGAGATCTTCGGTTTTAGTGATCTCGATCTCGCCTGGAAACAACAGCGGCGAGCACTGAGCGAGCTCCAGTTTGCGGTACGTTCAGTTCGATTCACAATGGTGCCACGGCACATGCAGTGGAGCAGAACTTCACTTTTTTGGTGGTTTATTGCTAGGTCCCCGCGTCGAACGATGCGCTCGCTGCTTTGTTGGCGCACTGCTCCAGCCTGGTGTCAGTCAAGGTGCGGCCGTTACCATTTTACGGACCTGCGGTAGCACCGTGGACAAGGCCGCAACGCTGATCCCTCCCTGGTCTGGTGGCGCCCTGCAGGTGCCGATGTTGTGCAGCGCCTCACTCAAGGCCTTTGTGAAAGCGCGCGGGGGGTGCCTGCGCGAGCTCGACCTGTCGGATCACGAGCTGACCGATGACCTGACGCCATTGGTCCGTCCTTGCGTGTGATCCCTTCTCTCTCGTGTTGATGACCATTGCAACTCACCCAAGGACTCTTCTGTGCGGGCGGGGCGAGTGTAGCGGGAGATTCGAGAGCTCGAAACGCTGGTGATCGGCAAGCCTGTGGACACCAAAGAAGCCTTGCGTCTGGTGCTCAACAACAAGGACACACTGCGCCACGTCACCCTGGGTCCTGCGGTATCTCTTGCGCCACCTTTCCGCCCACGCTCATGCCCATGCCCGTGTGCACTCAACTTTCTGTCCAATACATTGGCTCGATCTCGTCCAGCATCTGTCCGCACGCCACGGCCAGAGCATCCAGCGCGAAACACCGAGCGGGCTGGTGGCCGCCGTTCTACACAACTGCTCGCAACTGCGGTCGCTCACGGTCGCCGGCTCGTCGTACATGATGGCCAACCATGACGACGCCTTCCTCGCCGTACCCGGTACGCCCGATCCCCGGTATGCATCCCCTTGGCGGCACTGAAAGGAGGTTTGCGGCCTTGATGCAGGTCCGTGCGGTTCGTTGGAGAAGCTGACGCTGAGGGGACCCTACGGTCTCACAGACAAGGCGATCGCGCGCTTCCCTGAGCTCTTCCCCAGTACCGCCTCTGATCACTTCCTTCTTTTCAACGTTCAACGCACCGCTGTTGACAGCACCACGCCGTGTTGCGTGCGTGTGTTTGCCCATCAAACCTTAGATCTGAAGGAATTGACGCTCAGAAACTCGCTTCATCGATTCTCCAACCGGTCGCTGGCGCTACTGCGTCCGATGGGCCAACACCTCGTCCGCCTCGACCTCGGTGGCTACAAGGTGCCCGCTCTCTTTGCTCCCTCCCTGATTTTTTCTCTGGGCTCCCTCGCTAACGGGCGGTCGCGCGTGTGCGCAGCGTGTCACCGCGGACGCCTTGCCGTTTGTGCTCAAGTCCTTCCCACACCTCACCCTCTTTGACACCACCGGTACCGACCCGCCAACACCAACTCGAGTTACACGTCGTGTAATGCACGTTCGCTCATTGATGCGTTTCTGGCCATGCGTAGGATGGCTGGAAGTCCCTGCGAAGACACATCAGAAATACCTCGAGCGATTCCAGCGCCGTGGTGTGGAGACCACCGTGTTCAACGACACATGGTACCACGCCAACATTGAGGGGCGCGCGCACCCACCGAGCAATGTAAGCGCATAGCTCTGAGCACTGACTTTGCTATGCGTGCCTGTCGTGTTCGTCGTAGGTATCACCCCTACAGCTTGTACCCGTATCTGCACTACGGCGGTGACTGGCACACGAGGGAGGACCTCATGGAGTCTTTCTACTGAGACGCCCAACACGCAGCCGAGCCGCCCGGCTCAGGAGATGCAGCAACGCACGTGTGGATCATTGCATTTATTTACGTGGGGGGCGGAGATGTGGTGGAGAGAGGAGAGCGTTTCAAGGGGACGAGGCTAAGAGAAGAGCTTTTTGGAGTGGATGAGCTGTAGGAACTCTTGTCGCGTCTTGACGTCGTCCCTGTCGTTGTTGTTGTTGTTGCCGTTGTGGAGAGTTAGCATTGGGATGCGCGTACGGTAAGTGTGGTGGGCAAGCGGTACCGAAACACGCCGACCATACAGCTGGTGATAGTGCTCGACCCCGGCTTCTGTGCTCCTCGCATGCACATGCACATGTGTCTGCACGTGTGTGTGGTGTGTGTCGTGTGTGTGGTGAGCAGGAATGCGGGCGAATCGACACACACCACACGCCAAAGACGTACGTGGCCTCGACGACGACACCGACGCCCTGGGGCTGGAGGACGTCCATGATGGCGTTGCCGATCTGCTGGGTGAGCCGCTCCTGGATCTGGAGGCGCCGCGAGAACATCTCCGAGACGCGTGCGAGCTTGCTGAGGCCGAGCACCTTCTTGTTGGGGATGTAGCCGATGTGCACCTTGCCGTAGAAGGGGATCATGTGGTGCTCGCACAGCGAGAAGAGGTCGATGTCGCGCACGATGACCATGTCCTCGTGATTCTCCTCGAACACGGCGCCGCCCACGATGGTCTCGAGGTTCTCGTGGTAGCCCTTGGTGAAGAACTGGAGGGCCTTGGCCATGCGCAGCGGCGTCTTGACGAGGCCCTCGCGGGAAGGGTCCTCGCCCACGCACTCGATCAACGTGCGCACGGCATCGGTCATCTTCTTCATCTTCGCCTCTTCGTCATCTTGCTGCTTGTCAAGGACCTTGTTCTCGGTTGTGCCGTCAGCCGCAGTGGGCACCTCTTCGTTCTTCATTGATAGCTCCATCGGAAACTCCCGATCTACCCAAATTTGTTCCGATTTCTGATGGCAAAGAACGAGAGGGGATTCGCACATCAGCATCTACACCAAATAAATCTTAATCACGAAAAATTAACACAAATTGTGATGATAAAATGAGGGATGCAGGATATCTAGATTACCCACTGCCAGATGAGCTGGTTTGGTATCGCAACCGTTCTTGCCGGCGAGGAGGGGCGGATTGGACAAGCAGAGGCCAGGGACGTCGCAGGTACGAAAGATGACCAAACAAAAGCTGCTGCCTTCGCTTCGTCTTTGTACGAAAAGAAAAGAAAAAGAAATGCATCTCGCCGAGAGCCGCGTAAGGCACGGCAAGAAGGCTTGTCTTCCTGTTGGCCAGCTTTAGTGGGCTGGAGGGGAGGAGGTCTTCTTGAGGTCCTCCCACACCCAGTTCATCTCTACGCCGTAGGTCTTGAGGATCTGGGCGGTGGCCTGCTTGGACGACGTCGTGTGCACCACCGTGGCGCCGATGCCGTGGTGCTCTCGCTCAGTAGAAGGTGGGGTCAGAAGCAGTCGCTCGTAGGCGTCGATCTCGCGCTGGATGACGTCCAGGTCGGTCGACTCGCCCAACTCCCGCCGCAGGGCCTTCTCCTTCTCGGGAGGTACCATGAGACGCTCGCCCAGACGCTCCTGGACTCGCAGGGGGTCGGCCTTACATAACACCACTGATGAAGAGAACGCCTGCAGTGCGAAGAGAGGACTTGAGCTCAACTCCTAGATCAACCACCGTTAACCAACCAACCAGCCGACAAGGGAGGTGTGTGTACTGTTGTGATCTGGCGCATGAGGGAGAGGTAGAGCGCGGCCTCGTCAGGATTCCTATCGCGGGCATAGTGGTAGGATGAAATGGGACTTCGATGCACGAACACCAGGTTGCTCTTGTACGCCTTGCCGGTCTGAAGCAGAGCGAAGCAGAGCAGAGCAGAGCAGAGAGGAAGGAACGCGTAAGAAGCGAATGATCATCATCGGTGGCGCGCGGCACTGATGCGTTCGTTACCTTGGACAGCGAGGCGATGTTCTCCAAGGCATTGATGATCTTGTTGCCCCACCGCACCTGCAGTATGTCGTGGTCCCGCGTGGGCGTGTAGGGGTACTGGCTCTGCATTGGGATGCAATGCACGCGCTGTAAAAACACGAAACAGGTCCCATTCGCGAACGTGAGGAGTAAGCGACGTACGTCAAGAAGGAAGGTGAGGTAGGGATGGAAGACGACTTCGTGGCCCATCTTGTTCAAGCGCCACAGGAGATCCTTCTTGCCAGCACCACCCGAACCCTCAAGGAACACAAAGTGCGGCTGGACACAGCATAGGCATCAGCGTCATCATTGTGTGTACCGAGAGGATTGGGCAGTGATGGGAGAAAGGAAGACATGCCTCGCCCTTCTCCTTGGCCTGGAGGCGCTTCTGCTTAAGCGGTTCCTGCGTGGCCCAGAAGGCCTTCTCCTGCGCGAACGCTCGCGGGTCTGGCAGGTTCGACGCTTCCAGCGGCGTTGAAGCGTGCGCGGCCGTGGCCTTTGCAGTCTCCTTCTTTGCTGTCCCGAACCAGCGCAGCGAGCTCGCGCAAGGCCCCCTGCGACCACGCGAGCCACAGCCGACAAAATAATCAAATTGGGTGCCGTCGATGAGGAGGAGGAGGAGGAAAGTGGGAGGTACCTGGTCAGGGGGTGCAGGCGGGAGGTGCTTCGCTTTACCAACGCGGCTCGCATCTTGCTAGTGTGCGTGTTGAGTTGTACTGACGAATCTTGGGCCAAAGCAAAACAAAGAGAAATAAATACAAATAAAATCGAAAAGAAAGCCAAGTTTTGTTGCCAAGAAAAATTAATACGCGAAGATGGAGCAAGGCACAGGAGCGGCGCTCGCAGACGGCTGGTCGAGCTTCTCGGTGGACAACGTGGCCAATCCCGCCCTGTTCTACACCCACGCGGCCGATCACCTGTGGTCTAGGGATGAGCCGCCCCCTACGGCAGAATTTATTACGAACGCGCTCAATTCGCTTCACACCCGGCTGCACTATGCAGTCGAGATCGAAGATGTGGAGATGGTCAAGCATACGCTGCAAACAGAACCCGACCTGCTCAAGTTTTCGTTCAAGTGGCGCGGCACCCCGCTTCATGTAGTACGTCTCCCTGTGATCCCGAGAGGCAAGCGCTTGCTGGTACTCACTAGGTCGTTGGGGCACAGGCAACGGTGAAGGGCAATGTGGAGATTATGCGACTGTTGCTGAATGCTGCGGAGGCGAACGAGCCTTCGGCGCTGCG
>NW_004457306.1:21446-22243 GCF_000313135.1 Acanthamoeba castellanii str. Neff | reverse complement strand
ATGTCCCTGGACAGGAGGTCCGGCGAGACTCCCCTTCACCGCGCGGCCGTTCGAGGGCACACAGAATGCGTCAGAGTCCTGCTTGATAGCGGAGCTGTAATCGACGCCAAGTACCAACCACCCTCTTGTAATAGATATGCGCCTAGCACCAACAGCTTACGCGCTTCTTCTGTGGGAAAAAAACAGAGATTCGATGGGCAACACGCCCTTGCACCAGGCTTCCTTCTTTGGGCGAATTGACTGCGCGGGTCTCTTGGTCGAGGCTGGTGCTGACGTGAACGCGAAGAACAGCATTGGCGCTATTCCTTTCTCGAGGACCAACGAAGGTACTGCGCCATCGCTTGTCTGTCACGCATCTCACGCACGCATCGGGCGCTTGATGACCTGCATATCGGACAGACTTGAAGCTGATGTGGAGGACTCCGCGCATTACTGGCCTGCATCCTGGACCGCGACACGGGCACTCGGCGACCAAGGTGGGCGCCAAGTTGTTCATCATCGGCGGCTCATCAGAAAAGGAGGAGCGTGTCGATGTAGTGGTGCTCGACACTGGTGCGCACTCTCTCGGCTCCTCACGCCCCCGATGTACCACTTGAGGAACTGACACTCGTCGAATCGCAGATGCCATGATGTGGTACCGGCCGACCGTGAAGGGCGACGCGCCGGCTTCCCGTTCTTTCCATTCGGCAACGCTGGTGGGCAGCAAGCTCTACGTGTTTGGTGGCAGCAACGACTCCCATTACTTCAATGATCTGTTCATCTTCGATGCGCGTACGTTATCTCCACCGATCTCGCAC
>NW_004457306.1:19663-21241 GCF_000313135.1 Acanthamoeba castellanii str. Neff | reverse complement strand
CCCTTCTTCTTAGTGCACAGCGGAACCGCTCGAGTGTGGCTGACCCGTTCTCCTTACAGAGACGCTGGAATGGCGCAAGCAGAACCCGTCTGGCGACATCCCGCCTGCTCGGGCCTGGCACACGGGCAACCAGGTCCGCACCAAGATATTCATCTTTGGAGGAACTGGCGCGAGCGCTTACAACGACCTCCACATTCTCGACCCGGGCGTGATGAGGTACTACCACACACCGCCCTCTTTGTTGTTGGTTGTTCTTACACGTTTGCGACATCGGCGTAGGTTCTACAAGCAGTCGGTGGTTGGCCAGCCCCGCGCCTGCAGTGGCCACGCTTCGGCGCTCGTCGGCAATAAGCTCTTCTACCTGGCTGGAGGGATGTTCGATTCGGGGTTGGACGATCTCAACATTCTCGACACTGAGAACTTTACCTGGTCGGCCGTCAAGGCACGCTTCTCCCACCTCTGTCTTTGCCTGGCCATCTCTGGCTGACGACGATGGTGCGCCTATGCAGCTGAAGATCGGCGGGCAGAGGTCCAAGTGGACGATGGCCAATTTCAGCGGACACAACCTGACGCTGGTCGGGTCGAGCCTCTACTGCTATGGCGGTTACTTCTTCGAGAAGTACAACACCACCGTGCGCGTGATGGAGACGGGCACGCGTACGACGCTCGAGTCGGACATGAAGAACGCGTTCATCACCAACGACTTCGCGGATGTGACGTTCCGCTTCCCGAACGAGGACAACGCGCTGATCAAGGCTCACAAGATCGTGCTCGCCTCGCGAAGCCAGAAGTTCAGAGACCTGCTACAGGGACGCGATGAGGAGGGCCTCACGATCGACATCAATGACATCCCGCGAGAGCTCTTCCAAGTGCTCATGGAGCTGTGCTACACCGACCACTTGACCTCGGTTAGTGTAACCACCCTCCCCTACTCTCACGAGGGCAGTCACCCTAACTTTGCTATTGCAGTGCCCGCACCGTGCCCAGCAGCTGCTGTCGCTCGTCAAGGCGTACATTCCGCAGTCCTACAAGCGCACGCTCGCCTGTCTCATCCAGAAGGGCAAGGTACGTGAGGCACAGCCCCACCGCGAACAGTGTGAACATGCATGACCGTGTGCGCAAATGTGCGTGTAACGTGATGAAGGTGGCGTCATCGCTGGGAGACGACCTGAGGCAGAACGCGCTCGGCTCGCCCTTGTTCTCGGACGTGATCTTCGAGGTGGAAGGACGCGACGTGCCGTGCCACAAGGTGGTCATCACCTCCCGCTGCCCTCAATTCCAGGCCATGTTCCTTTCTGGTGCGCCTTCTTGCTCGTGTGTCGTATTGTTGCGCGTCCTAGTAGGTGTTAACGATGAACTCGAGCAGGTATGAGGGAAAGCACGGCAGAGAAGATCCCACTCGACCTGCACTACCCGATCTTCCTCATGTTCTTGGAGTTCCTCTACACGGACGACGTCGACTTCGCCAAGGTGTCACCCGATGATGTGATCGAGCTGTTGGGCGTGGCCAACCAGTACACCCTGGACCAGCTGACCGACAGATGCGACCGCGAGCTGCAAAAGTTCATCGGTGCGACT
>NW_004457306.1:18677-19643 GCF_000313135.1 Acanthamoeba castellanii str. Neff | reverse complement strand
CCAACCGTGCACTTCCTAACGCACACGCACACACGGGTCCAGACTTCGAGAATGTGGTGGTTCTGTTCCAGGCGGCGTCGCTCTATCACGCCGAGCGGTTGCGTTCCTCGTGCGTCAAGTTCATCCTGCGGTCCTACGACAAGCTGGAGAAGGAGGGAGTGCTCGAACAGCTTAGCGAGGACGTCGTCGAAGAGCTCAACCTTCTCAAGGAGAACATGGACACCGACAAGTACTCGAGCAGCCTCCAGGGTCCCGTCTTGCCCAGAGCTGTTTGAGTCCCGTGTCGACACCACAATTTTTGGCGCGAACCGAAAAAGGCGCGAAAACGAGCAAAGGGAGTGAATCGCGATTCTCGATCTGAGGTGGCGAAGATGAAGGTGAAAACGGTGCTGATAGCGTGGCACGGACGAGAGCCCGTTTACAGCATTGATTTTCATAGCTCGGGTCGCATCGCCACCGGCGGTGCCGATAATTGTGTAAATGTACGTAGCCGCAAAACAATCACTGTTGCAGTCACGCAGATGAATGATGGAAAAATGGCACTCCTGCAGATATGGAAGGTTGCGGCTGCAATGGACGGGGACGTGCAGGTGGAGTTCCAGGCCAACCTCACGCGCCACCAGAAGGCCGTCAACGCCGTCCGCTTCTCTCCCAATGGTCCGTAACCCATTTCGCCTCCTCTCCTTCGCTTTGTGTCCTCCTCGGTCTCACGAAAGTGTTGCTCTCATGTCCAGGAGAGTACCTGGCAACCGCAAGCGACGGTAATCACATACACTCGGCCTCCTTGGCGTTTGGACTCGTCTCAGGTGTGTGGTGTGCGTGCAGACGGTACAGTGATGGTGTGGCAATTTGTGAGCGAGGGAGCAGTGGCGCCCGCATTCGGCGAGGAGACCGAGATCGTGAACAAGGAGACATGGAACGTCGTGCGACTGCTTAGGTATCTCCCGCACACACACACACGTTGTG
>NW_004457306.1:6146-18346 GCF_000313135.1 Acanthamoeba castellanii str. Neff | reverse complement strand
CTTGGGACCCGCGCGGCCGGTACCTCTCTACGCAGAGCTCTGACCGCACTGTCCGCATCTACAAGGCGGCGCGATCGCAGCCCGCCGTGAAGAAAGATACAGCGCAGGAGGAGTCCGGTGTCAGCGTGCCAGCGACGGCGCCTTCGCCGGCCAAGGTGGTCTACTCCAAACTGGTCACGGCCAACGTCATCTCCTCGGCGCCTGGACTTGAGGCCAAGGTATGAACACATCAGAACTTGGCCCCGGGGCACGCATACATTCGCTGACCCTCGTCTTCAAGGCGGCTTCAGGCCCCGTGCAAACGCACAAGCAGAAGCTGTTCCTCGACGAGACAACCCCATCGTGCGTACCACTCTCTTGTTCTATTACTTTTGATTCTCATTTTGTCTCCTCATCTTCATTGTATGCAGATTCTTTCGCCGCTTGGCTTGGAGCCTGGACGGTAGTCTGTTGGTGACACCTATGGGACAGTTCTACGCTACGTCTGGCCCGTACGCTCGCTTATCGCGCGCGTGCTTGATGTTTGCATGGTGTGGTAAACGCCCATGTTTGATCGCCTGTATTCGTACACACCAGCAGTAGTAGCGCGAGCAGCAGCAGCAGCAGCGTGCCAATGCCGGACGACAAGGAGAATGTCGCTCCTGAGCACCTGCCATCAAACTGCCTTTACGTCTTCACCAGAGGCGTATTGAACAGGTACTGGCGTAGGCAAACCTGACGCAAGCGAACACGTTCAACCAACCCCTTTCAAATCTTGCAGGCCGGCCTTGTGCCTCCCGTGCGGACCCAAGCCAGCGGTGGCCGTGCGCTTCAGCCCGCAGATCTACAAGCTGCGACCAACGGAAACGACGCCCACCTTCAAGCTCGATTACAGAATGTACACCCCCCCTCTTCCCTTGGTCGCTTGGCCAAGCTTGTCTGCCGTACCGGGTACTCACTTCAGAATGTTGACGTGATTCTTCCTTTCGTAGGGTGTTTGCCGTTGCCACGTTCGACAGCGTGCTCGTATATGACACTCAGCACGGCTATCCGTTGTGCCACATCACTGGACTACACTACGCCTCACAGACTGATCTCTCTTGGTTCGTTCCCCGACTGATGCACGCGTGAGTAAAAAGCTGCAGTCTGAAGACCATCGTCCTAATGAAAGCAATGCACACATCAGGGCGAGCGACGGACAGATGCTCGCAGTGACATCGACCGACGGCTACTGCACCTTCATTTCCTTTGCCGCTGACGAACTGGGCGAGCCCATTCCCTCTTGCGACCGCGCGCAGCTCCTCAACCCACCTGCTGTGCTCCCGTGACGTCCCCCTTTTTACAAAC
Organism: Acanthamoeba castellanii str. Neff; assembly: GCF_000313135.1. NCBI lineage: Eukaryota > Discosea > Longamoebia > Acanthamoebidae > Acanthamoeba > Acanthamoeba castellanii. Next base: position 17,020 of record NW_004457306.1, on the reverse strand, counting down.
CAACGTGAGGAAGCAGAACAGATGCCAAGGGAAAGAGGACTCAGTAAAAGATGTGCGCCGTCCGGGAATTGAACCCGGGCCCGCCGCGTGGGAGGCGGCGATCCTACCACTGGACCAACGGCGCTGCACTACTAAACTCCGTCCTCCTTCGTTCATCAGACAAATCTACAATAGCGAGAGTGCTTCGCCATGTGTGCCATATAAGTGAGGACTTTTGCTGTTTGGTTACACAGTTATGCTCTGACAGGTTGATTCCCCATCAGAGTGAGTCTTGCATATTCCTGGGAAGCTGCAACGCATGAAAAAAAAAGATGGCTAATGGCAACAACATTACGGAAAAAGATATGCGCCGTCCGGGAATTGAACCCGGGCCCGCCGCGTGGGAGGCGGCGATCCTACCACTGGACCAACGGCGCTTTTCACACTCTAATCCTAATTATAATCCGCGTTATAACATTTGGATCGTATGCCGTTCTTTGATACAACCAGGCACCTACAACCTTCTAGTCTCCTAGAACCTTCTTCCCGAGTTGCAGAAGGCGGCGATGCGTGGCAGGCGCTTGATGGTATCGCGGAAGTAGATGAGCAAGGGGAAGGTGGCGAGTGCCTGGGGAAGCTCACGGTCGATGGCTTCCAGAAGCGAGAAGAGCATCGTGTCCACGAACGTCAACTGATGCCCGGGAGATACACACATCAGCAAACCTGGATGACAAGCCGCTCGCGGGCTACAATGTACCTTGTCCCCAACGAGATACATCGTTCTGTTCTTGGCCATGACGCGGCAAATGCCTTCGAGAGCTGATGCCAAGTACCCGCGCAGGAACTTGTCCTTGAGCTGAGCCTCTTTGAACTCAGAACAGTCCTGAAGCCGCGTGACAACCTTAAGGTACAGACTCGCCGACAGTCATATGAAGAGCCAGTGCGAGGTACCTTCATGAAGTCGGCATTCCACAGCGCTTGCTGCACTTCCTCCAGCTGTTCCATCTGCAGAGGGAAGATGCTGAGTACTGAGCTTCTAACGGTGCAGCCTATTACTTACCCACATGTCACACTCGGCCATTTCCTTGGCGGTTGTCCCGTACACGTTGCACTTGCGTGCCAGGTGTCTAACGATGGCGTTCGCTTGCACGATCCGTATCTCTCCGTCCTCTGCTCAGCTGCATCAGCCCGAGTAGGAGGGGGGGGGATGGCATGAGAACGTACCGAGTAGTGGCAACTGGCCGAACTCGTAGCCGTGCTTAAGACCTGCGAACTCTGCATGATGTCGTTAGAGGGGAAGCACACAGCGGTAGGCTGGAGAGTACCTCTCCCCTGTACGACGATCTCCCTGTACTCAAGGCCGGTCAAAGCCAGCAGCAGCCTGACCTTGTCGCATGAGCCCCGCACTCCAAAGTACGTGAGTTGAAGCACTTGTTGACCCGCGTCTTGCATCCTCTTCTTCGCCCTCTCTCTTTGCTACTTGTTCTCGTCTCTCTACTCTTTGATGTTGGCGCCTTTCTCGACTCCCTTTTGTGGACTCCCGCTATTTTGTCGACACCGTCGGTAAAAAGGAAAGCGTTGTATTTACGAGATGGAGGGGTGTACACGACTTGTCAACTCAGTGCCGATCTCGAGCTGTAAAGTTGGGGGGTGTGCAGGTAGAGAGGAAAGCTATTACCACGGGGCCGTGGGGTGCCCGCTGCTGCGCTCAGTGAGTGTGCTTCTTGGCCGATCGGGGAGGAGGCGGGGGCGGGTAGCGAGGAGGTGTGTGGAGCGTGGGCTGGGCCTGCTGCAACGAACATTTTGAAGATTAAAAGTGAGCCCATGAAGAAGCCAGAAAGAGTCATGGCAGGGGTCGTACGGGGATCCAGGACGGGCAGTCGTCCCATTCGGCGTCCTCCACGGTGACCGAGGCCGGTGCGGTCACGTGAGGCTGCGCCTCGACCTCTTCCTCTTCTTGTCTTGAGCTCGGCCTCCTGCTCCTGCTCCTCTTCCTCCTGAGCCTCGGCCTCTTGCTCTTCCTCGAGCACAAAGTCGGGCGGAGGGGGCGGGGGAGGGGTGGGGCACGACTGGGGTTCGAGGCTGCGCATGAGGGCCAGCTTGACCTCGCCCATCAGCTCCTGGGCCAGCACGTCGAGCCTATTGATGGCCTCGCCACCGGCAACGGCCGCCTGGTGGCGCATGTGCACGGCGCCCTCGTAAAGGGCGTTGCCCTTGGCCCGAGCCACGCTGCTCGCCTCCGAGCACAGGGACTCGCTCTTGGTCGCGATGCTCCTGAACAGCGGCGCCTGCTTCTCCATCAGCCCGGCAATGGCCGCCTCCATCTCTTCCCTGATGTGGACGACCGCGCGTCAGTCTTCATTTCCCAGACGCCCTTCAAGCTACCAAGCAAGCACAGGGGAGCGCACTTGAAGTTGGCCATGGCGCCGCTGGCACCGGAGCGGAGACGGTGGATGTTCTGCTCCTCGATGAGCGAACGGACCTGGGCCAGGAGCACGTCCATGCGATCGGCTAGCACGCGCTCGAAGCGGGTGAGGTTGGTCCTGAGGGCCTGCATGACCAGTTCCACGTTGACCTGCACCTGCGGGAACTGCAGCCGGTTCATCAGCTGGCCCGCGGCTCCTCCGGTGGCCTCGTCCGACTGCAGAACAGCAGGGCGGTAGGCGCAGCTGTCTTCGTGGGCCTTGCGGTCGCCGATGGCGATCAGCGCCGGGCAGTAGCCCTCGCCGCTGGCCGCCACCCATGCGCCAGTCTCTTCGTCTTGAACAACTCCCCACTGAACCACACAAACACGACACACACACACACGCTTAGTTGTCATTCACTCCGATGATGGTGGTCTGGGCGGGAGCCGAACCCTGCAGTGGATGAGGAGGCTGTTGAGCTTCTCGACAGCGGCGTCGGCGGGACGAGCTGATCGACCTGAGCCGGGCGGGCGTCGAGCGGGCAGTGGCCCTGGAGCGCGACCCACGAGGCCAGGCACGAGCGGCAGAAGACGTGCTTGCACTTGCCCGTGCCGACCGGGTCGTGCATGAGTCCCTTGTGGATGGGGCACTGCAGCTGGCTGGCCTCCCGCTGCTGGATGCCCTTGTACAGCACGACCGGGCGCCTCTCTTCTTCCTCACGTGCCTCTGGCACCTGATGTCCTTCTTCCTGTCTGCTCATCTCCTGGTCGAGTAGCGGCTGATGCTCTGTGTGCGTGTCTTCCATCTCTGGCAGGTCGAGGGCGGTGGTTGGGGTGCTCGTAGGCGTTGAGTTAGTGAACGTTGTTGTTGTTGTTGTTGATGTTGTGGTGTGTTGTGTTTGGGTCGTTGGTGAAAGAAGAGGCCGAGAGGGTGGGGCTCGGAGGGCAAGTACTTCGGGTGCTTACCGGGTCGCCTGGTCAACGAAATCTTGGCCGAATTTCCACTTTTATCGTTTTCTGCGGTTGGCCTCTTCCCTGGTTTCCTCGGATTTCGACCTGACTGCAAGCCAACCCATCGCTTGCGGCACGCGGGCGACCCGGGCGAGAGCTGTCGAGCATCGGACAGGGAGCACCATCCGCCTTGATCGAGGCTTCTCGGTTCTGCCGTCTGGGTTTGGCAGCGACATTCCCGAGGAGGGATCGCGAGTACGAAGCCGCGCATCAACCAATCCCCTCCTAGTGGGGTGAGCTGGGTGGTAAGTAAAACGTTTTATGGGGAGCAAAGAAGATGAAGAAGGTGAGGATACAAAAGGTGTGAACTCAGATGCTGATAAAAAACTTGTGGCAGTACATCCAGTAGGCGATGAGACACCACATGGACATGCCGGTGAGGTTCATCGCGAGATTCATGCGGTGGGTGTTGTCGCCGTAGGGGTCCCAGCTGAACGGCATATACCCGTTGAGGATCTCATGACTCAAGTAGATCAGAATCGGGTTCATTCCTGCGCGGCAACCACACGTGAGCGTTGGTGGCAGAAATGACGATGACTCATCGCAACAGAAGGCTGCGGGGGGGTACCGATGAAGCGGAAGGGTGAGCCGCTCCAGATGGGGAAGACGTCGATCAATAAATAGAAGGTGGCCAGCAGGAAGAAGGCCATCGCGGCGGTGGCCAGAATGAACGACGGTGACCACCTGAAAAGCGGAAAAAGAGGAGAGATTGAGATTGGAGTCGATTTGGCACCTTCCACCTTCGCAGGGAGCGCAGGGAGTTGGGGGGGGGGCGGTACAAGTTCTTGTTGAGTGGGAAGAAGCCGCCGTTCTGCTTGGCCTCGCACAAACCAAGAGCGATGAAGCCTGAACATGCCACGAGTACTGTAAGTAACAGTCGACCGCCAGGGAAGGCGGAGGCGAAGATAAGATGCGTACCCAGGACGATGCTCCAGATATACCACCGCACAACGCGGTGCTTGTGGTCCTTCCACGCCATCAGCGTCCGGCCAGACTGCAGGCCCAGGAATACCTGCGCACGTTTTGAAGTTTAGAGCCAAAGAGTCGCGACGAATGGAAAGGAGCGGGGGGGGGGGATTACCATGAAGATGGAGGTGAGGTTGCCCAGGGTGCCCTCGGGATCGTACGAGCCCGTGAGGTAGAGCGCTGATGTAAACATCACAACCGACCACCACATGTGAGGTTTGGCGTGCAATCACCTGATGTGAAACCAGACGTACGTTGGCACGTGGGCTGGTTGTAGATGTGGTCCTCGGTGAAGATCTTCTTGTCGATGTAGCCCGCAGCTCCGCCCGTAGCAGTCGAAATATCTGCCGTAGTCGCCAATGCCACCTTTTGCGCACACAGCAGTGAGAAACCACACACACGCACGACCATACCGGTACAGGAGGGAATGAGGGTACCGGGCCCGAGGTAGCCCCTGCCGCAGCCGGGAACGTCGAGGAAGAAGGTGATCATGAAGTACACGAAGAGGAGCGAGAACGCCACCAGCCAATGCGGCCAGAACGGCAGAATGTCTCCGAACAGGGTATAGACCCACTTGTCCTGATTGTGTATGTGCAGCCGCACGTACGTCAGCACCCCCTTGAACTTGCATGCGCGCGTGTGTGCCGTGTGTGTCGTGTAACCTTCATCATGTTCTCGCAGCTTTCGTCGTCCTCCGCGGCGAACACGTTGCGCGAGAACCCGTCATCGCTTTTGTCAGTGTCCTCGTCGAAGTTGATGGCTTCGCTGGCAAATCGCTTGCGCTCGAGGATGGGCGACGCGGCTCCGTCGGCGGCGTGTCGGTGGTGGCCGCCGGAGGTAAACCGGCGGTAGATACGGTAGGTCAACCGCCACGGCCACCTGGGCACAAACAGGACCACGACGCCCACAACGAGGTACGCTACGGCGAAGCGCATCAGGACGCCCGGGATACGCCACGTCTCCCACTCGTAGCCGTTGTTCTGGAACAGACCCAGAACTGAATGTACGACGTCAGTGACACGGTCGCACATGTTGCCATGACGCAGGAGCCAGGTGGATGCCAACCTGCGAGAATGATGAAACGGCGGATGATCTTGTAGAGCACCTCGCGCTTGGGGGTACGCTTCTTCTCCAGGGAGGTGAAGGAGATGGCCATGGAGGTGCCCATGATCCAGATGAACCACGGGAACACCAGATCGGCCACCGTGATGCCGTTCCACGCCGAGTGGTTGAAGAACCAGTAGCCACCTTCAATGTCGAGAAGAAAGTGTAGCGAAGAACTCAGTAACACACACACACACACACACACACAATTGCCATATATCGTTTGCGAATTGGGTACCTCCTCCATAGTTGACGAAGATCATGATGGCGATCGCTAGACCGCGAACAGCATCAAGCGAATTGACTCGCGAGCTCACTCTCGGTGCCGGCTTTGGGCCGTTCTGCCTGTCAGCCTGGCATTCCGTACGTACCAAATCGCGTGAGACAGCGGCCTACAGCAGCAGACATCTTCTGGCGGAGGGCGTATGGTACCTGGCCGCCGCCATACATGGAATCGAGGGCGTCGCCGCCGTTCTTCTTGTGCTGGTGCTCCTCCCACGCCCTAGAGCCGAAGCGCCAGACGTAGGTGCCCACCAGGTACACGATGGTCAGCGCACCGATGATGCCCATGGCGACGTAGATCGGCACGTTGGGGTCGTCCGGCTCGCTCGACACCTCGATCTGCGCCACGACGAGGCCCTTGTCCGTCTCGGGCTGGGTCGCATCACGGAAGATGACCGTGTATACGCCGTGCTCGCCGAAGTGGTAGTCGAAGCTGCTGATCAGGCCGGCGCCGGCCAGCGGTCGGCCCTCTTCGTCGTGCGTGTCGTGGTGGAGCTCGATCAGCGCGCGAAGGGCTGCTTCGTCGTGGCGCTGACGCAGGTCGGCCGAGCTGAGGTCCAGGTGGGGCAGCAGGAAGACGAGGTCCTCCCCGCTGACGTCGAGGAGCTTGAAGGCGATCGAAAAGGTGGTATCGAGGGCCAGGTACGGGGTCGCCCTGCGTGTGGCGTTGAAGGAGACGATGGGTAGGGCCACGCAGCGATAGCAGTTGGCAGACACTCCAAAGACGGTGATGTCGGTGATGTTGGTGGCAACGTTGATGAAGCGCACCGCTGCCAGGTCCATGCCGTAGCTGTTGTTGACCTGCAGCAAGCCGTCAGTGTGTGCACGCGTTGTGTGCGTCTGGCGTTGTGTGCGCGAGTGCGCGTGTGTGCATTTTGTAGTACCTCTTAATGTTATCCAGGATCATGGCGTTGATGGTTTTACCTTCATCGATGCCAACCACCGTGACTTGCTCTCCGTCAACCACCTGGAAAGCAACATTGATGGAGACAGAGATAAATAGATTTTACATCAACATAAATACAAATAAATAAATAAATAAATAGCTGCTTAAAGAAAAGGTATGGACGTACGGAGGCGGTGAAGTTGGCGAGAATGGCGCCGTCGGTGCGATTCAACAGAACGAAGGTAACGGCGGTGTGGTTCAGGAGGTCGCGTCCCTCGATTTCAAACTCGACGAAAGGGGTGATCTCGGTGTACTTGACATCGCGGAACAAGATGTGGGCTGCCGCTCCGTCGGCGTAGAGCCGTGCGAAATTGATGCCACCTTGGCGATCTTCTGAGCGAAGCGATGCGATTTCGTGAATGAAACCCACCTGTATGGTGATTGAAACATTTTCCTGCGAATGATTTGAAGCACGGACTAGGGGGGAGTCGGTGATGTCAATCGTTGATCGACGATGAAGCGATGCCGAAACGATTTCGGTTGCGCCGGCAGAAATGGCAGATGCGACCAGGCACAGGGCCAGCACGGCCAAGACACGAATGAACGTCATTCACGAACGTGTGGTCCACCCGCCTCTCCAGCCGATCCACCGCACCAACACCAGAACAAGAACGTAGAAAACAAAACCTTTTGCTTTGTGGGGAACAACAACAACAAACGAGTGCCATTGGCCCGTGCTCAAAATGAAGCGCGAGACTATCCACAGCTGGTCTGGGCTCCACCAAGTCTGATCGAGAACCAAGAGCCATGCGAGAAACAAGAGGGGCAGGCCGCCATCTGCCACACCGTCTGCTGGGCGCGCGCACGTTGTTGGCAGAAGCGACGGGGCTGCGCGGGAAGGTGCAGCTTTTCCCACGTGTCGGCGAATAAAAAAGAAATAATCAATTATTTTGGTTTGTTGATTTAGCGAATCTACAAAAGTGGACCACGATCACGATGGAGGGTAGGAACGGCCTGCACAAACGGCTTGGTGTCGTTCGAGATGAACCACCGCCCAGGGCTCGGCCAAGCAACAAAGTGCGTTGCCATTAATTCAGTACTGAATTTATTTCCAGTCCAATTTATTCTCCCCCCCTCCGTTCAACCAATCTCCTCCGTTATGGTCCTGCAGTTCAACTTGCCCGATGACGATTTCTACAAATTCTTGGTGGGGGCGTGGAAGCGCAACCTGGGTACCCTTCCCTCACTGTAGTCACAATTACTGCGCAGTATTGCCTCTGGCGCCCACGCTCACCGCCATGCCTCTTCTGTGCGTGCAGAGTGGCGCGAGTTTGGCGGCACCTACGCGCACGTGCGAACAAGTAACACAGTTGTCCTCATCGAGGAGTACCAGCGCCTGGACACCACTCCCGGTGTTAGGTACGATACTGCCTACATGCTTAGGCGAGTGCTTACTTACGTGCACATTGCTGCAGATACCTAAAATGGAGCTTTGGTAAGAGCTTGGAGAAGCAGGATCTCCAATTTGGTTACATCATGAAGGTATGAGGAGCAAGCACATCACAAACATGAACGCCTAAACAACAACTACTATCCAAGCGAGCTAACCAGCTCATCACTCACAGTTCGAGCCGAAAGCTAAGAACAACGACGTCTACCTCGAGTGGCAATACAGCGGTAAGACACGACACTTGCCATGGTGGAGCAACTTCCCTTTCCTTACCATACTCGTTTGATGGCTTCTTCGTGTAGGCGACACCTGCCACGGTCAGTTCATGGACAAGACGTCCGTAGCCATACTCAATTTTTTCATCCGCTCCTCTACCGTCACAGCAACGTACCGCATCATGGATGCCGACAGTACGTCCTTCCTCCCGCTTTGCTGGTGGTGTTCCCCTTCTTGCGCGCATCCACTTACCCTTGGCGAATGTCTCGCAACGTCTGTATCTGCAGCCATAGCGGTGTGCATCACCGAGGTGGACGAAAGGCACAAACCGACCATCCAATACGGCAACATGTACAGAATCGACACCAAACTCTACGCCCCCGACGCACCGTCACAGCAACAGCCATCTTGATGCTTGAGGCCTTCTTTTCTTTTTTAATATAATAATTCTTTTTTCTTTTCACCTAATTCAATCAATTTAATTTGCTCTACGTTGAACAGGAGGGGAAGAGAAAGTGTTTTTGATTTATCATCCTTGCTACGAGCACCATGGACGGCTACGCGGAGCCGCCGACGAAGGAGGAGACGCCCAAGTCGGGATATGTCGATATGTACAACGAAGGCGAAACGGCGGACGTCTACGAAAAAGATGACGACGGCGAAGAGAGCGGCTACGCCGTGCACGACGGAGCCACCCCGCCTCGCTCATCCGCCAAGCAAGGCGATGGTGGCAAGGCCAAAAAGGCCAAGAAGAAGGAGAAGAAGATGAAGAAATCATCCAAACCTGCCAAGAAATCCAAGAAGGCCATGGGGGGAGAAAGAGATTTTGCCATCGATGAGGCGCTGCTGAAGCGCGAACGTGAGGAGCAAGAGCGGTTGGCCAAGTTCGACCCCTACGGCACCGCCACCTCTGCCGCATCCGCTGCTGGTGGCTCCTCGTCATCTGTCTACGTGCAGGATGAATCGTTCCTCCCCTTCTTCTCGTCCGCTGTCCCAGCGTCTGCCTACGCGGTACCTTCCGCGGCAGCCGAGCAAGAGGATGTGAACGCGTCGGCCTACGGCGCTGCTGACGGCCAAGCCCCCAGCTCCGTCTATGCCACTGATGACGGTAAGCCCTTGCACCCCAGCGCGAACCCTTGCATTGCGCGCGACACTTCATCAAGTGACTCTTATCTTGTTGCCCATTCTCCTGGCAGAAGCAGAAGGCGCGGCGATGTCGCAGGCGTACGGTTCGGCGGCCGATGGTGCGTGTGCTTGCATGGCCAGACATGGCACTCCCACTTCTTTGATGGGCTTCTGATAGTAACACGATGTGCGCCCGAGTACAGAGGAAGCCAGGATGCAGAGCGTTTACGGGTTCGACTGCTATGAGGCGAGCAACAACGCGGTACGAGGATATCGAGGAGACTAGGGAATCGCTCCTCGACAGTCGNNNTATGCGCTCACGCCCGCCGAGGAGCGCGAGCTGGAGGCGGAGGAGGTGCGCGGTCGTGTACTATGGTGCCATTGCCAGCGCATTGTGCTCACCACGCTCCCACGCGCGCGCCTGCAGGCACGAAAGCCGACCAAGGTCCCCGAGGGTGCATACGCTGGCGTCGGGGTACGAGCTCTCGGCGAAGCTAATCTGCGGTCGTGTGAGCCGTCCGCTGTCCCGTCCTGCTTACATTCGCGTGTTTGTCGCCGTTGGATAGGACGGCTATGCCGAGGTCGAGGCCAAGCCCAAGAAGGTCAAGCCGCAGCAGCTACGCAAGCCCAAAAGTAAGAAGAGCGAGGAGCTGGCACATGCCTACGCCGGCGAGACCTTCACCGTACGCCACTCTCACGTTGCGTGTGGTGTTATAGTGCATGCCCGGAGTTGAGATATACCACTTTGCGTACGCTGGCAGGGTGAAGCCGAGCCCGTGACACCGTCCAGCGAAGGCTCTTCGGTCGGTTACTCCGAGACCCCTTCAGAGGCGAACACGTCAGATGTAATTTCTGCCTTCCCCCAAGTGCGCGCTTAGGTTCGAGTGCTCACTCACATGTTCGTGCGCACGCAGGCTTATTCTGATGTCGAGCCACGCCGCAAGGACGCCTCAAGGGACAGCGACAGCGACAGCGATAGCGATAGCGATAGCGACGGCGATGGCGACAGCAGCGACGCCGAAAGCGACCTGGATTCCGCATCGTCGTCGGCCTCTGACTCGGAGGAGAGCTCGAGCGACAGCGACAGCGACTCGAGCGGGGCGGAAGACAACCACGCCAAGCCCAGAGACGAAGTCAAGGTGAAGCAGGACGGGAGGCAATGGAACGAAGAGTTCCAGAGCCTCTGCGAACCTCTCCTGGGTGATGACCCCGAGGTGGTACTGCAGCGGACCTATTCCATCTACAAGCTCTTCCTGTACGCCCACCCCTCCCCCACTTTCAGCGTGTCGAGCGCCTCCACAGGGCCTCAGCTTCTGCTAACAACGTTGCGCGCCATGCACGTTTGTTTGCAGGGAGTTCCAAGAGACGGCCTCAGAGATCGGCAAAGCCATCATCAATGAGAGTAAGCTTACTCTCCGCACGCACTAAGCACGTAGATGACGATGTCGTCG
>NW_004457306.1:4848-6033 GCF_000313135.1 Acanthamoeba castellanii str. Neff | reverse complement strand
CCTTATCTTCGCTCATCCTTGCTAATCGCGTGTCATTTCGCCTCAGGTTCCTGTTCGAAAACATATTCTTCAAGTTCTGCTTCGACTTGCACGGCTACTACGGAGGCGATGGTAGAGTTCACCCAATCCTTTACCACACTGCAGCACTGTCGGCGGCTTGCCTGCTGCCTGGGTAGAATGCTCACTCGCGTACGCTGCTCACAGAGTTCGCTATGAAGTCTGCGGGACTTGAGCTGAATGGACTGCGCGCCTACTACAAGTTTATCAACGAAAAAGAGAAGCGCGACCTACACGTACCACTCATGATCCTGATCGACTACAAGTACGCCCGCTCCCTTTTTTTTCTCCGCCCCTCGTGGTAGCTGACGTCACCTGCCACCTTAATGCTCAGGGGCTATCGTCTCATTGCCACCTCTGTGCTGCCGTTGGCCAAGGCACGCTTCCCTCTTTCTGACAAAAACTGTGTTGGGAGATGGTGAGCTCACTTTTCGACTGTGCGGTTCGTTCACGAACAGGACACGCTCATCTACGGTAGCGCTGACGGCGCGCAAACCGTGCACACGGACAACAAAAAGATGAACCTGCTGATGAAGGAAGCAGCCGAGTTCCTCGGCATCAAGGGACATGTTGTTGGCTTCCACAGCCCCAAGAAGATCTACGGTCCCGGCGACATTGAGGGTAGGAACCACGCACGCACACACGCACATGCACATGCACACGCACGCACGCACGCACGCACACACCACGCACACTAACGGTCTCCACAAAAGGGCATGCGGGCAAGGACGGTCGCCTGTATGTGCTCGATACCGCACGCGTGTATCCGCCGACTCCGCCCTCGTCGGTCATGAAGGCGCTCTTCGTCCGAGCGGACAACCAGGAGGACCTCACGTCGTACAGGTACATCGACTCGGTCAACCTCACCATCCCGCAGTACGAGAAGGAGGCGCGCCAGCTGCTCGTGAACCAGGCCAAGGACCGCAACCGTAGCGTGGCCATGGCCAAGCAGCGGCCGCCGAGAATGCCACCGCCTCAGCCAGCGGCGACGGCGATGACGCCGAAGAGGACTACAGCTCGCTCACCGAGGACCAACTGGCCTTCCGTATCCAGAAGTGCCTCCTTCCCATGGGCGCACCATGTTCTACGAGGGCCGTGGTACCGTTAACATCGTCGCCAATTACCTCG
>NW_004457306.1:0-4590 GCF_000313135.1 Acanthamoeba castellanii str. Neff | reverse complement strand
GTTCTTGGCGGAGTACGTGGCCACGACCGGAACACCCATTTCCTCGGATGCCTTCACCGGATTTGGCAAGGACAAGTGGACCGTGCACAACAAGTACCCCTTCATCCACACCCCATCCCATCCCACTCCTCCCATGGCATGAGCGTGGTAGCCGACGACAGCGCCCGTCTCACCCGAATGATTGCATTTGGAATGTAGGGAAGCGCGGGAGGCGGGTAACTACCTGGTGCAGAAGCAGATCCCCAAGTACGCTGACCCGAACACAGCATTCGACGTATTGTGTTCGCCTCTGGTACTCACCTCCTTATCTATATAAATATATCGCACACGTGCAGGACGATCGGGCTGCTGCAGGAACAGTTCCACCCGGTGGACGGCTCGCAGTTGACCCATCACATGCACCAGTGCGGTACGAACCGACTGCATTGCTCGTTTCTCCCCCCCCGCCACGCAATGCAATCACTGCGTCGCGGTCTATGCTGACACACCCGCGTACGCCTCTTCCCAGGCGTCAACATGCGTTTCTTGGGCCACATGTGGCGCGCCAAGGACCTGACCAGCGGTCCGCTCCGTACCATCGTGCTGGTGGAGATGATCACTCGCTCGGTGAAGGTACCGTTCATCACCCCAATTACTCACAAACCCCGTGGAGACTAACTAACCGGTTGATCCCTGTCCGCTCCAGTCGGTGTTGCGTGGTGTCATGCGAACGTCGGTTTCGGAGGCGGAAATGGGCATGTGCGTCACGCCACCTCCGCCTACAACTCGCACCGGCTTGCTTTGTGCGATCTCACTCACGCGCGCCGTTCTTTATGCCGCGCCAGGGAGATCGTCAAGCATTTCAACTTCCTTCTCGGCGAGTCGCCAGCTGGTAAAGTCTACTGGGTCTCGCTTGTCCGGACGCAGCTGCTCGTACGTACCTATGACCCCCCCCCTCCTTTTCATCGCGCGCATGCGCTCACTTATGCAATTGCCACCCCGCCGCACAGTCCAAGTTCGAGTTCGACATCACCACGGCCGGCGACAAGGCGTGGGACCTGATCAAGTCGGAGTCGTTCAAGCTCTCTCTGCACAGCCGTCTGCAAGCGCAGGTACGTCGTCGTTATTGATCCATGATTTCGTGGGTAGTTTGTAGCCTGACTTGCTTGCTTGCTTGCTTGCTGCTCTGTAGCTCGGAATCCGTTTCGTGAGCGGATTCAAGCCGAACTTCAACGAGGCCTGTCCGTTTTCGATCATCCACTTCATGGGCGTGGTGCCGATCATCAATGAGCTCATCTCCGAGTCGTCGCTCACCGACGCCATGGCCAAGGCCATCCAGCACAGCCTGGACCGCGAGATGGCCCTCTCCGATGCAGCAACCAGCAGCGGCACGACCACCGACTCTGTATCGGGCAGCCTCGAAACCCCGAGAACGCCCAGGGGCACCAACGTAGCCGAGAGACAGGAACGCACCAAGCTCCGCATGCTCAAGCAGATCGTCCACCTCCTCGGTACCGTCTGCCTGCACTGCACCATGAGTTCATGCCCTGACCACAATACGTTCCCCCTCCTCCTCCCAGAGCGCAACTTCGGTACGGACAACATGCGCGTTGGTGCGAATCGACTACGAATCGCCAGCTCTCTGCACAAGCTGGGCAAGCACGCCAAAGCCCTCCGCCAGGTACGTCAGGGGAGAGCGTGGCTCGCACAGTCTCGAGTCATCAGCTCATCGGTTTGTGCGCATGTGCGCAGGTGAACCAAGTCTTTGCCGACTACCATGAGATGCCGCTGGAGATCTTCATCTTTGCTCGCTGCCTGCGCGGCGACATCTACCACTCCATGGGCGACAACGAAAAGGGTACGGAGCTCCCTGCCTGGAGGCTGACAACTCAATTCACACCCGCGCGCGGCCTCACCCACTTGCTTGATCGTTTGCGTGCAGCTGCCAACGAGTACTACAATACGCTGCGCATCGCCAACCGATACTACGGAGAGGGTGTGCAGGAGAGCGAGTCCATCGGCCACCCGCTCAGCCTCATCATCTTGAACAAACTCGGGTATGTGCGGGAGCGTGCGTGTTGTTGCTTGTATGCGTGTTCTCTAACTCAATCCGTTTTGAAATCACGCCCACCAGCCAACTCGCCTACGATCTGCACCTCTACGAAGCGCTCGATGCGCTCAACCTCCAGTTCGGCATTCTTCTGCTCAAGTTCTGTCCGTACAGCACTCGGTGCGACCTCGACTCTTCCACCACCACAGCACGTGCCCTCACTGTTGTCGTCGCTTTTCTTATCGAGTTCGTCTCGCCGCGTTCGCTCTCGCCAGTGAAATGCAGCTGGCCATCTGGGGAGTGGACATCCCGGTTCTCCTTGCCGTCTTCAATTCCAGGTACGCTGCTGCTCCAACAGCAACAGAAACCGCAACAGCAACATATGAACACGTTTGTGTTGATTCTTGCCCTCAGCCAAGAGCGTTTTCAGAGTTTGCAGAGCAGGGCGGACGTCATCAGCTTGTGCGGACGAGTACGCTCCCGTTTGGCTCCATAAAACCGGCCCGGCATCAGCACTCACGCACTGTGCCATATCACCCACAGATGCTATTCGAGCACCAGCTGGGCATGGACACAACGGACAGCTACAAATACGCACCGAAGCCCGATGAGGTGTTGATCAAGAGAGCGAAACTGTTCCTGGAGAAGAGTACTGGCCCTTTCTCTCTCTCTCTCTCTTTTTACAAGCACCACTCGTGCAAGTGTGCCCACCGTACTAACCACGCCCATATGCACGGCATGTCGCATACGATACCAGCTCGCCAATTCAACGAGTTGCAGTACAGCGAAAACTTGATCTCGTGTCTCACCGTTTCTACGGCTGAGGCGCTACGTGAGAACGTGCCACTCATCGAGTGCTACAGGAGAACGCTGGACAAATGGTACGCCGACCACCAACGCGTCCTACACCATTGCACGAACATATATATATATATATATGCGAGTCCTGCGCCCATGTCCACAATACTCACAAGCGAGGTGTGAATTCTAGGGATCCTGAAGGCGAATCCCTGCAGCTCCGTCTCGAATCCTTCGAAGTGGTAAAAGGCAAGCCAATCGATGTCAACTGGTACGCACGGCCCTGATTTCCTTGGCCGTCCACTGCTTTACTGACCATACTTACACACACACACACACACACCAAGGCAACACAAGCACCAGGACAACCGCGCGAGAAAGAGGGACCTGCACATTCGGATCTATCGGCACCAGGACTGGGGTAAGCTGAACGGTCGCAGCCATAGCCTCGAATGGGAGCTCATCCGGGAGACCTACCTCCATCAAACCCCACTCGGCGGGTAAGGAGTCCCCCGCACCTGCATTGCTTGTCTGCCGCTTGCTTGCTTGCTCGTTCCAACTATGTCAACCCCTGCGACACAGACACACGCTCGCTCCTGAGAAAGGAGCCACTACTGGTTGCGTCAGCTTTGAGTCGGCGGTCTTGGAATCGGTAAAGCTCTTTTTCTTCTCCTTGTCGTGAACACAGCCATTTATTCGTATTACATTATTTTCTGCGTTATAATAATCCTTCTCTTTATTATTTATTATTATTATTATTATTTTGTTTATGTGTTTCCACAGGGACCCTATTTGGTCACGTTGGAGGATGACAGCCAGCACGGGTGGTCCAAGTTCATGGCGTCTGTGTTCCTCCAAGTTCTGGACCCCGATATGGGTAAGGAGACACGCTCGTGCTCCCTCTCTTTGTCGCACCACTAACGTTCTTACCATCTCTCTCTCTCTGCACCACTGGACATCAACAGACAAGACGCGCCTGGTGGAGTACATCGCCGCGCCACACAATGACCAGTCGAATGACCAGTCAAAGGGTACGTAGACCATCGCGCCCATCGCATGGAAGCAGATATATCGCCCACCGGCGCACCAGCACGAGTAAGGCCCTCCTTGGCTAATCCCCGCCCGCACCGCTTGCATCTTGCAGTCCGCGTCTGGGACCGCTTCAACAATGAGGAAGTGTCCTTTGTGGCCGTAGTCGATCCGCTGCACACTCTGTATGACACCTCTCGGTACTTCGCGGTCACCGGTTCGCTTTCCCAGAGCCTTTCGCTTGTGTGCTGTGTTCTGTTCTTCTCGGCGTGATCAGCATCACTCATAACCAACCCACCCACCCACCCCCCGCACACCCTCCAACAAAATCACCAGGCAATGGCGAGGTCTACAGCTGGAGTTTGGTTGAACGCCACATTGACTTGGGCCAGACGCTGAGCTCCATGAGAAGCGGTCCTGAGTACGCGCCAGCCCCTAGCCTTTGCCCATCCCTATTATTAAAACTATTATTCTTATTCTTTACTATTTAACTCAACGCCCTATTTGTCTGTCGCAGTTTCATTCCCGATCCCAGGCCGATCAGCGCGCTGGTCGGGCGCAAGATTGCCAAGGTGGTGACGGACGGAAGCGATATGGGAGGGATGCACGTGCTGGCCCTCACCCAGGACAAGCGCGCCGTCTACAGCTGGGGCGCCAACCGGCACGGCCAGCTCGGCCGTGGCACAGAGACCGACACCGAGAGCGTGGCGATCATCGAAGCCTTGGAGGGCGAG
>NW_004457307.1:71207-81777 GCF_000313135.1 Acanthamoeba castellanii str. Neff | reverse complement strand
TAACCCTAACCCTAACCCTAACCCTAACCCTAACCCTAACCCTAACCCTAACCCTAACCCTAACCCTAACCCTAACCCTAACCCTAACCCTAACCCTAACCCTAACCCTAACCCTAAACCCTAACCCTAACCCTAACCCTAACCCTAACTAACCCTAAACCCTAAAGATCACTCACCTACTCACCATCAAATGTGATGGTATGGCACAGCCCTGGCTTGAGCTCAAGCTTGGTGAGCTGGCCAGCTTCAGGGACAGCTTTCTGGAGTTCAGGTTCAGTGTGTGACAATTCTACCTTCCATTCAGATGGAACAGGTGGACTGTCACCAAGCACATCCACCTCATGCCACAACAAAACAGCATGGTTTACAACCACCAAGTGAGGTGGCACATTGGTGATAGGTGGGCCATGCCTCACCAACCCTACATGACAGCCATAGTGGACTTTGAGGAATAACAGACAACCACAACTACTAGTGGAAGACCACAAGCCACAAGCAGCACAGAAGAGCATGGCCAACCATGAGCCACAAGCAGCGCAGAAGAGTGCAGCTGAGCATGAGCCACAAGCAGCGCAGAAGAGCACAGCCAACAACCATGAGCCACAAGCCACAAGCCACAAGCCATGAGCAGCCAATGACCATGAGCCATGAGTGGAGGCAAAGGTGGCAAGAAGGTGTAATTGTGCATCTTTTCCAATACAGTGTAACAGTGCAAATAGGTGCACTGTAACATGAAAATAGGTGAAATCAACAAGCCAAAATTAGCTTCAAAGAAGGTGGAAAATGCTGTCTTTTTACCATCTACCATCCTGGCAGTGTGGCTCGTCCCAAAAAAACAGAAGTGCAACAAAGGAGTCAGTGGCTTTCTCGCACAGGCAGGGGGGGACTTCACGCCACTACACGGTAGGAAGTGGCATCCAGTTGTATATGCGCTGCAGCACTTCAATTCTTTACGCTGATCCAGGAAGGTGACAGCAACTCTGAGACCGGAGTTGAGTACATTGAGCTCATGTGTGCTTTCAAGCAAGGCACCAGGAGGTGCTTGGCAATGACAACTACGCTGCCATCATGCACAAGCTGAACGTGGCAGTCAAGGCAAAAAGGGCCGCAGGGGAGCCCGTGAAGGTCATGTGCGACGCCAAGGCCAACGAAGCTGTGGAGGTGGACGCGGCGAAGTTTGCCATACTTTTTGGCATCAGGCCCCAATCAATACTGAAGAAGTTTGGCATGCCTGAAAGTCAACATTGGCCAGAGACAGGCACGCAGAAGCCAAGACAACCATTGGAGCTCCCGTCACTCTGGTGACTGTCACAAAAGAAGACAAGGCCGAGACTAACTAGGGCTTTGTGTTGCCAGGAAGATATTCCTAGCCCCAGATCTGATGTGGCGGTCAACTATTTGGTTGGACTAGCAGATCAGTCATTGTGCTTCATTTGTCCCAGCAAAGCACACCAACCAAGCAGCAGGCCCATCATGGCTACCTTAGCACCGTCCCTACTATTTTGCCTACTCTGGTGGTTATTGGTCTGGGTGGGTCAAGGTGCCCTTCCCTTGCTTTAGCTGGAGCGCTTTGCCCCTTATCTCGGCAAGTTGGCCATGCTGATGTGTCTTTTTCGCTCTTTTCTCTCTTTTCTTTTCGACCTTTGTTCGCACTGCAGCGGCCTCGTTTGGTGTGGAAATCAACGGCGTGGGCGGGCCGAACACTGCCTCGGTCTTTGCCAAGTGGACGCCTGCCTACCTCTTCGCTCGTGACGATGTCAGGTGCGTTGACTTTCCCTCCCTTCACCCGCCACGAGCGAGCTTTTTTCACCTCTAACCCACAATGGGGAGGTGTTTAGCATCACCTACAAGACCTTGAACATTGTCCCAGCTCTAGCTGCTTTCTCCCAAGGCGCCGTACTTACCCCCCCCCCAACACCACATTTCCTTCTTACTTCGCTCGCTTTTGTTATTCGTGCGTCAACTTTTCCGCTTTGCTCTTTTGGCTGGTGGTGGATAGATCCGCAAGCACTGCTGAACTGGGGGGGGTGGCACTTTTGCCACAGGACTATCTCGTGATGGACCGCGGTCTGACGCCCGAGCTGTCGGCACGGTACGGAGGTCTGGCGCAGCTGCCACTGGCCGGCCAGGCCCAAGTCATGGTCTACAACATCAGCGCACTCAACTCCACCGACCCCAACATCGTACGGCCAGCCAGCTCACCCTCCATATAATTTTTGCCTCCTTTGATTGCTCTCTAGCTTTGTTGGGTAATTGGTTGTACTACACCAGGTGATCGGACGAGAGGAGCTGGGTCTCATCTGGGCCGGCAACATCACCATGTGGAACGACCAGCGCATCAAGGATCTGAACCCGGCCATCGCCAACAAACTGCCCGCGGCATCTATCTTCATAGGCTACAACGAGAACACGGGCGCCAGCGTGGTGTCGCTTGTGGAGGTACTGAAGGTCGCCATGGAAGGGTTCAGCCCCGACTTCAAGGCGGCCTTGGCTGCGGCCAACCGGACTTGGGCCCTGATGCCGCCAGCTCAGGAAGGCAGAGCGCAAGCCGCCGGTGGGTCAACTGCCCTGCGATTGGCCTGGCTCAAGGTAGGGTTCCCATATTAACGCGAAATGCGACCCGTGTTTCAATGTGTGTTCCTGTGTGGTGTGTGTGTGTGTGAGACTCTTTCTCCTCACTCATTCCACCAACAGGCGCACGACAACAGTCTCACGTTCGTCAACTACGTCGACACGGTGGGGTCTGGCTTCAAGTGGATGAACATGATCAACAAGGCCGGCAAGATGGTCCAGCCCTCGGTGGCGTCTGTGCAGTCGGCCATGAACGATTTCAGCGCGGCGTTCAACGTGAGCAACTTCACCGTCGACATCGTGGACGGGCCAGGCAACGGATCCTGGCCTCTTTCATTCCTGAGCTACCTGTCGATGAAGCAGAATATCACAGCATTCGATTGCACCAAAACGCAGGAGCTGCTGGCGTTTGTAGCATGGACCCACACGAATGACGCGTACGCACGCAACCCACCATGATTATTCAATTGTTTCTTTTTCTAGAATCATGCATACGAAACTAACCCTCCCTTGCGTTGGATCGCGTGCGTGTACAGGGCAATCCAAGCGGCAGCGAACCTCAACGTGGCGCCGATAGCGCAAGTATTGCGCAAGAGAATCCTCAACATGCTGCGCAAGGTGTCGTGTAACGGCGAGCAGGCCTACACGACGTCCTTCCTCACCTCCGTCGGACCCGCTCTTCCTGTGCTCACGTCGTGGGCCGCCTGGTCCACGCAGGTGCTCAAGCTCAAGTACTGGGCCTCTAATGCTAAAGTGCAGCAGAAAGAAGTGGCCACCGACGAGGTCGCCTTCGGCGTAGTGCAGGACGGGTCGACCGGCAGCTTCGCCAACATCGTCGCTCTGCCTGTCTTCGCCTCCGCCGCCGTACCTGGTACCCGCCTTTTCCTTTTCTCGTTTCTTTTTCCCTTGCTTGATTGGTAACCAAGTCCGGGGGGTTGTGGACAGCGTACAACGTGCCCGAGCTGAGCGAGTTGGAGCTGGTTCTGGACTTTGACGTCATCGCCGGCATCTATCTGAACGACATCACCATGTGGAACGATCAGCGCATCTTGGACCTCAATTCTGCGGAAGTGGCCGCGGCCCTGCCTGCGCAGGCGATCTTGGTCATCAGCCAGTCTGTTGAGTCCATCACGACGACCCTCTTCACCACCGTACTCAGTTCCAAAGTGCCCCAATTCGCAGCTGCGGTACGCGACGCCGGCTCCTTTCGTCATAGTTCCCCCCCCCATTTGACTAACTTTGAAAACAACAACAACAGGTGGGAGTGGGTTCCCTTGTAACATTTCCAGTGCAAAGCGCGGACAACCGATCGATTATAGATTCCACGAACAGCGTCCACACGATGCTGCAGGCCACCCCTTATTCGTTCGCGTGGTGGATGAGCTACGAAGTGCTCCAGGTGCGCCTCTCACCTTTCTTTGTTTCTCTGCATGCGTTCTTGTGAGAAGGTAAATTACTTCCCCGACAGTGCCATGTTGAGTTGGCTTCGTCTCTCGAAAGTTGCAGGGAGTGGCTGCTGCGGCACTCAACATGTCCTCGAACTCAGTGGTGAGCGCCAACACCGATTCTGTCCGCAGCGCTCTCCTGGACTATGCCGCCAGCGGCTCCACCTCCATCACCGTCACCGATCTCTTGCTGCGTACATTTCGCTCTTGCCCTAGCGAGTTAGTGTTTCCCGAGCCTAAAAAAACTATGCCTGTGCGTCGCGTGTATCTGTCGCGTCTGTGCCGTGTTGCCAATCGTAGAACCGAGCGCGGGCAGCTGGCCTGTGGCAACGTTCGGTTCTATAATCTACCTGCACACGACCATGCAGCTCTGCGATGAAGCCAGCGCCCTGGCCGAATTCATCTACTGGACCCAGTCGCACCCCGACGCCAAGCGGATCGCTGAAAGGTCCTTACCCCTCTCACGCGTGCATAACACACTACCGTGTTTTGCTCCTTCTCATCTCACACACGCACTACAAACAGACATGGTTTTGCCCTCGCAACGGAGGCAGGCACACTCTACAGACGCATGCTCAACCAGTTGGTGGGCTTCACGTGTGCGGGTGAGCAGGTGAGCCTAGTGGCGAACTGCGTGATCGATGGCACCCTATGCTCCAATGCCGGCACCTGCGATAACAACACGTGCTCATGCGATAGGGGAAGGGAGGGCGACTACTGCGAGAGTTTCGCATCTTCGTCGACGGACCCGCTCACCATCGCCCTCGGTACTCCACCTCCCACACGCAAAACTGTCCAATGTAAATAAGGAATAACGTCAAGTACAGACAATTAGTGATCAACGATAACAGTGTTAACGTTATTCTCTTCGCGCAGGTGTGGCGATACCGTTGGCTGTGGTGCTGCTGCTGGTGCTGGTGGGGTTCATACTGGCTCTGCTGGCCATCATCAAGTGGCAGCGTAACGGAACCGACGACTGGGAGATCGAGTTCAGCGAACTGGAGATGGGCGAACAGCTGGGAGCCGGCGGATACGGCGAGGTGTACAAGGCCGTGTGGAAGGGCACTGAGGTGGCCGTCAAGGTGATGACCTCTGAGCGGTTGGGCAAGGACGTGGAGAAGAGCTTCAAGGACGAGGTACGCACTCCCTATCGCTCTGCACCCAATTCCTTGTAGTCTGACAATTCAGCTTTCAATTATAATTATTATTGTGTAGGTGCGCGTGATGACGGCGTTGCGGCATCCGAACGTGGTCCTGTTCATGGCCGCCTCCACCAAACCACCCAAGATGTGTATCATCATGGAGTACATGGCTCTCGGCTCCCTCTATGACGTACGATCCTCTGCTCTCCATGCGTATATGTTATCTGGCTGGGTGGGGCGGTGGTCGCTGACGCTCGCCCGCGATGGTGGCGTACCTGAACCAGTTGCTGCACAACGAGCTCGTACCTGAGGTGCCTTTCGTGCTCAAGGCCAAGATGAGCTACCAAGCCGCAAAGGGCATGCACTTTCTCCACTCCTCCGGTACATATTCCTCTTTTTTGTGCGATTTATGATCTCTTTTCTTTTTTAACTTAATAAATAAAAACAAACTAATCCCTCTAACCCGCATTTTCCACTCAGGAATCGTGCATAGAGACTTGAAGTCGCTCAACCTGCTGCTGGACGGCAAGTGGAACGTGAAAGTGAGCGACTTTGGGCTCACCAAGTTCAAGGAGGACATGTCCAAGGGCGCCGCCAAGGAGGTGGCCGGCAGCGTGCACTGGACCGCGCCCGAGATCCTGAACGAGTGCGCGGACGTCGACTTCATCTTAGCTGACGTCTACTCGTTTGGCATCATCCTGTGGGAGCTCCTCACGCGCGAGCAGCCCTACTTGGGGCTCAGCCCCGCCGCCGTGGCCGTGGCCGTGATCAGGGACCACATCCGGCCCGCCGTGCCCGATGCCATGACCATGACGACGTCGTGCCCGCACGAATTCGGCGAACTCATCACATGCTGCTGGCATTCGGACCCGACCATCCGCCCCACATTCCTCGAAATCATGACCCGCCTGTCGGCCATGCTGGGCGAATCCAGAAGCGTGTCGGGAATGACGTCGACATCCTCCAGTTCGTCCGGAGGCGTCACCGCCGCCCATGGCCACGTCCGCGACGCGTCGTGGACCCTGCCGTCGACGAACAACTCGTCGGCTGGGTCGTCATCTTCGGGAGGATCGTCGTCGTCGACGGACAAGGGTACGGCACACACGGGCGGACATGCTGCACCGGAGGGCGAGGTGACCATCGTGTTCACCGACATCACGCGCGCGGCTTCGTTGTGGGAATTCAATCCGTCGGCCATGCGCGACGCCACGCTGGTGCACAATCAGACCCTGCGCGCGGTGCTAACGAGGCACCGCGGGTATGAGGTGGTGCTCATCAAGGAGAGGAACAGCGGCGAGGGGTCCTTCTGCATGGCCTTCCAGAACCCCGCCGACG
The DNA here is from genome assembly GCF_000313135.1 of Acanthamoeba castellanii str. Neff. Lineage (NCBI taxonomy): Eukaryota > Discosea > Longamoebia > Acanthamoebidae > Acanthamoeba > Acanthamoeba castellanii. The sequence goes on along the minus strand of NW_004457307.1, from coordinate 75,284 downwards.
CGCTGGCCTGGTGCTGCGACGTGCAGCAGACCCTGCTCGGGCTCGACTGGCCCGAAGCCCTCTTGAATCACCCTGGCGCAGCTGAAGAGTGGGGCGACACTGACGACCGGTAACCCTCACCACCACCACCACCACGCCTTATCATCCGTCCTCGCATTCATTACTCGTTCTTATTCTTCTTATGATTACTCTATTCTTTATTTGTATTCTTGCGTGCTGTGTGGCAGGGTGGTGTACAAGGGGCTGCGGGTGCGAATGGGAGTGCATTTGGGTGTGCCCCGGGTCGTGAGAGATCCGATGACGCGGCGGGTGGAGTTCTTTGGTCCGGTCGTAAACGCCGCAGCACGCATCACGGCCATGACCCACGGCGGGCAGATCGTCATGAGTCAAGCCGTCTACGACAAGATCCGCGACTCCTCCACCGACCACAAGCGGATCGTCCGTCTGGGCGGCAAGTTCGAAATGCCTGACGTCCCTCACGGTAAAATTCTCTACTTCTTCTTCTTCTTGTTGAGGCCTCATTTCTGTTTGTCTAACCATTCGCGATTCAATTTTTCTGTTCTAGGCGAGCGACTGTACGAAACCAAGGCGCTGGGTCTCGAGGGTCGCTTCTTCGGCGGCGTGGCTCAAGACGACAGCGACCACGCCAGCAGCGACAGCCACAAGAGCGGTCGGTCCAACGACTCGCAATCCGACCGCCATGGCGGCAAGAAGACTGCCACCAGAGCAGCCTACGGAAGCGGAAGCGACAGCGGCAGCGACGGCGGAGGAGAGCTGCAAACGGCCGTCGGGGAGGGCATGAAGTTCAAGGAGGACACGTTTCTCACGTCGGCCAACCTGTGCCGGTGGATCATCGACTTTGGAGAGATCCAAGTGGGCCGGCAGGTCGGGCTGGGGTCCTATGGCGTGGTGTACCGCGGCAAGTGGAAGGGCGTCGAGGTGGCCGTGAAGCGGTTCATCAAGCAGAAGCTCGACGAGCGACGCATGCTCGAGTTCCGCGCCGAAATGGCCTTCCTGTCGGAGCTGCACCACCCCAACATCGTCCTCTTCATCGGTACGCACTCGCCCTGTTGGTTTAGTCTTACGACAGTAATTGAGTACACGAATTCAAGAAAGTGGCGAAGTGGCTGACGAGCAACACTGTATACACAACAACAGGAGCGTGCGTGAAGAAGCCCAACCTGTGCATCGTGACCGAGTTCATGAACCAGGGAAGTCTGCAGGACATCCTGGCGAACAACGCGATCAAGCTGACATGGAAGCAGAAGCTGCGTTTGCTGCACGCGACCGCGCTGGGCATCAACTACCTCCACTCGCTCCAACCGGTCATCGTGCACCGCGACCTCAAGCCGTCGAACCTGCTCGTGGATGAGACTTGGAACGTGAAGGTGGCCGACTTTGGGTTCGCGCGCATCAAGGAGGAGAACGCCACGATGACGCGCTGCGGCACGCCGTGCTGGACGGCGCCAGAGATCATCCGCGGGGAGAAGTACGACGAGAGGGCCGACGTGTTCAGCTACGGCGTGATCATGTGGCAGGTGACCACGAGGAAGGAGCCCTTCGCCGGCCGCAACTTCATGGGCGTGTCGCTCGACGTGCTCGAAGGCAAGCGACCGCAGATCCCCAACGACTGCCCACCCGACTTCAGGAAGATGATGAAGAGGTGTTGGCACGCGTCGGCAGACAAGCGGCCGCGGATGGACGACGTCGTCACCTTCCTCGACCAGCAGGTCGGCGACCACAGCGGCTCCTCCGTGTCCCAACTCGGAGTATGAACGTCACGGTTACCTGTCCGATCTACCTGCTCGGCTGACCGCATTCTCTCCAGCTCTCTCGGTTATGCTTGCTCTTCCGCTACTATCAAATTACAGTATCGACTCCTTTCTCTTCCACCCACTCACTACACCTACGACATCGCTGAAGTAGTAGCTCCATGCGCAAGTGCCTGTGGGACGCAGGAGGCGTTCGCGTTGGGACCAGCGTTGACATGCGGTGCTGGCGTTGGCTTGCGCTGCTGGCTTGGGCGTCAGCACCGTGCCGGTGTCAACGCGGTTCCGACGTGTGCTGATAGCGTTTGCGTCAAGTCGCTGGCGTCGGCGTCGGCGTTGGCGTTGGCCTTGGAGCCAGAGTCAACGTTGTCTCTGCGTCGCTGGCACGTCGGTCTAGCGCTTTGGCATTGGCGACGACAAAGACGAGCGCGGCCCTGCAGCGACGGAAGCGCGAGGTCCTCGGCTCGCTGCTGGCGCAGCGGTGTAGCGACGCTAACGTGCGTGGGTCCGCAGCAGCAGCAGAGGTGGCGGCGGCGGGCGACAGCAGCGATCGGCAAGCAGCCATGGAGAGGCGCGTGTTGAGCGTGGTAGCTGGCGTTGTCGCCATCAGCGCGGTGTTGGCGTTGGCGTGCGCTGCTGGCGCGCGCTGCTGGCGTTGGCGCGGCGCTAGCTTGTGGTGAAGGCATTTGCTGTTGGCGTCAAAGGGGGCGTCGGCATCCGCGAGACCTCGGCAAAGGCATAGGCGACGATGACGCCTAAGTGCAAGCTTTGCTGTCAACATGGAGCTGGCGCATGAGTGGCGCCGCTGGTGTCGAGCGTGAGCGCGTGCCGACAGCCGCCGAGGTGCTGGCGCGCTGGCAACGACTGGTGCCGTTGTCGGCGCGCGCTGTCAGCTGCACGGCGGCGTATCCGCGCGTGTTGGGCGGCGCAACTGACGCAAGCGCGCGCCAACTAGCAACAGCAGCGGCAGCACAGCGAGGTCTATGCGGGAGGGCGGGCGTCTGTGCCGCGTGGCGCTGACTTTTGCCCGCTGGCGGCAAAGTGGTGGTGCCCGCAGCAGCAACAATGGCGAAGATGGCGACACGATGCTGGCGCGATGTTGGCGGCGGCAACATGGCACCAATGTTTGGGAGGCACTGACGTTTCTTCTCAGCGCGTCGTAAGTGGAAGCGCGAGAGCGTGAGAATGTGCGATGGCAGCGCCAGCTTGAGAACCAGCGTTGGCATCAGTAGGGTGCTGGAGTTGGCAGCGGCAGCGACATCGATGCCAGCAGCAACGTCGGCCGAGGTGGTGGCGGTGGTCAAGGGTTTAGGGATCGTGAAATCTCGCTGAATTTTCAGTGACATTCTAAAATATGCTCAATTAGTTTGCAAACTGAGCACCTTTTTTGTCAGCAGTTTGCAAACTACATGATGCTGTAGTTTGAGAAACTCTATGTTCCTGTTTTAAAACTTGTCAAGTGTATGAACTAACATTGATGAGTTTCAAAACTTGTTCAGTTGGCCAAGTGAACCTGTCTTGCAAACTTGCAAACTGAGCACATTCTTCTTGGCAGTTCACCAACTAACAGGACTTTTGAGGTGGAAGTTGCTTTGATGTAGAGCACCTTGTCCTTGGGGTGGTTGAGCACATGGTTTTTGTTGTTGTTGAGTGAGAACAGGTACTATCTGGGACAGCACCAGCAGCTGGACCAGCTACAGTGAGATCATTGTCGCCAGTGGGCAAGGGCACAGCATCACAGCAGTGCCACCATATCAAGCCCAAGGTGGCATCACACCATATCTACCAGATAGCACACAATTGGAAGAGCACTCTGGGAAACTTCTACCACTTCATGCAGGACATGGAGGCACTTGAGATCACCAACCTGTGCATCAAGCAACAAGGCCCTCCACATCATCAAGGTGCTCCAGTGGCTGGCCAACAACTCACTCTCAGCCTCAGGCAAGGCAGTGCAGGAGGGCATCAAGAGGAGCCTCAAGAAGCTGTGCTGATTCTCAGAGGATGGCAAGAAACAGTATGCTGTCAGCAAGATGATGGACAAGGAGAAGCTCATTGAGTGTGGCTTGGTGCTACATGAATTGGAGCAACTGGCTTTCATCCTCTGGTTCCTCCAGTGTATTGACAAGTGCTCTGATTTCTTCCTTGTTGATGACAACAACGCCATGGATGTGGTGGATGTGGAGGCCTCCTCTCCTCTGGGAACCTCCAAAGTCACACCACCACCACCACAACTGGTAAGACAACACAGCACACCTGATGCAATGGCTCATTCTTTATATGATGGGTCAAGAGTTTCCAGACACTA
>NW_004457307.1:69278-70357 GCF_000313135.1 Acanthamoeba castellanii str. Neff | reverse complement strand
GTGTGTAGAGACAGGGGTTGGCCTGTGTGGTAATGAAGTTGATCTTGACAAGAAATGTGTCCAGAGTTGTGTTCAACCACTCCATTGTACTCCAAGGTGTATGGCAGACCATGCTGGAGAGACATATGCTGCAGAGTGGTGTGAGGGAGGAAGAGAGGACCTTGCACTTTTCTCAGTTGCTGAGGTCAGTGGACTGGTGAATGTACTCATGGCAGTGTTCCTCACTGACATGACTGAGGCAGCAGTGGATGAGATTGACACACAGCTGTGGAGAGAATGCAGACAGCGCAGCGAGCAGACCAGCATCAGCAGGGGCAGGGACAAAGGTGATGTTGAAGTGAAACAGATTTCTGCTCTGGTAGCTGAGGAGTCACAGCTGGTCATCCAAGAAGAATTGGAATCCATGGAGCTGGTCAAAGACAACATGGCACCTGGTGTTGAGCAGCTGCTGTGGTGATATCAGAGTGTGTGATGCATTGGGCATGTACACCACATAAGTGTATTGATGGAGATCACAAGTGTTACAGGTGAGAGGGAGATATGGAAAGGTAGAAAAGAATAAGAATCATTGGGGCCTCGTTCCGTTTTCGTTTTCCGTCGCGTGGGCAATCGGTGGGTGTGTTTCGATTTTGTGCGAGACAGTGAGTGACAGACACCACCAGGAGCAGTGACGCGAAGGGGTCACACATCCGCCAGGAGGACGATTATGGGCCGATGACGCGAGTGCGTGCGTGGTGGTGGCCGGGCCGCGTGGCATCGTGGGTGGGCGTCCGCTGGAGTTGTTCGCGCAGGCCGAGTTGGACTAAGGACATGGTGTGTCTGGCAAACGGGCATCGTGTTCCGGTCTGGGTGGCGTCGTCGGGCTATGTGGGGGAGGACCAACAAAGGGTGATGACGGTGACGGCGTCGTCGTCGTCATCGTCATCGTCATCGTCATCGTCGTCGTCGTCGTCGCGTGGATAACGCCGACCAACAATCGGTGGTGTTTTCCGCATGTCAGTCCATGCACGCATGGATCACGGAGAACTCCATGGCCCGATTGTGACGACCGGTGCCGTATTGCCGTTCGCACTCTTCGT
>NW_004457307.1:65896-69161 GCF_000313135.1 Acanthamoeba castellanii str. Neff | reverse complement strand
CCATGCTGGAGAGACATATGCTGCAGAGTGGTGTGAGGGAGGAAGAGAGGACCTTGCACTTTTCTCAGTTGCTGAGGTCAGTGGACTGGTGAATGTACTCATGGCAGTGTTCCTCACTGACATGACTGAGGCAGCAGTGGATGAGATTGACACACAGCTGTGGAGAGAATGCAGACAGCGCAGCGAGCAGACCAGCATCAGCAGGGGCAGGGACGAAGGTGATGTTGAAGTGAAACAGATTTCTGCTCTGGTAGCTGAGGAGTCACAGCTGGTCATCCAAGAAGAATTGGAATCCATGGAGCTGGTCAAAGACAACATGGCACCTGGTGTTGAGCAGCTGCTGTGGCGATATCAGAGTGTGTGATGCATTGGGCACGTACACCACATAAGTGTATTGATGGAGATCACAAGTGTTACAGGTGAGAGGGAGATATGGAAAGGTAGAAAAGAATAAGAAAGGAGAAATAGATAAGAGAAATATAGAGAGAATAGTTGAGATGGTGAACATCCAACAGAGACCACCACCCCACACCTCCATCAGTGCACTGCCAACAATGACAAGTGGGCAGAGGAGATGGCAGCAGCTGGCCTTGTTGCCAGACCACTCAGCAGTGGGTTCTCTCTGTGCCTACAGTGCCTCAAGGAACACAACAAATGTACGCTCACACTCCCACCCACTCTCAGGCTGTGTGTGTCATGTGTTGGCCCATGGTATGAGAAAGTTGGCAATCTAACAACAACACTTTTAATTTGGAAAATGTGTGTGTGTGTGTGTTCCCTCTTTCAATTTTTGTGCCACGGATCGTGTTTTTGTTTTTGTTGTCAAATTTTTGGCGATGTCAACGGCCGTGGATCAGGGCCGACCGCTGTGATCAAAGAAACAACTCACTAAGGTCCGATGATGGGTGTGACGGTGGTGATGAGGACGGTGGCGCATTCCGTTCTTGGTGGGTGGATGACGTGCCGAGTGGATAGTGCGTACTGGGGGTCGCGTGGTGTGTTTTTTGTTTTCAAATTTGTGGTGGCGTCGGCGGCGATGGCGATGACGTGCCGCGTGGATAGTGCGCGGGTGGCATACAATTGGGGCCTCGTTCCGTTTTCGTTTTCCGTCGCGTGGGCAATCGGTGGGTGTGTTTCGATTTTGTGCGAGACAGTGAGTGACAGACACCACCAGGAGCAGTGACGCGAAGGGGTCACACATCCGCCAGGAGGACGATTATGGGCCGATGACGCGAGTGCGTGCGTGGTGGTGGCCGGGCCGCGTGGCATCGTGGGTGGGCGTCCGCTGGAGTTGTTCGCGCAGGCCGAGTTGGACTAAGGACATGGTGTGTCTGGCAAACGGGCATCGTGTTCCGGTCTGGGTGGCGTCGTCGGGCTATGTGGGGGAGGACCAACAAAGGGTGATGACGGTGACGGCGTCGTCGTCGTCATCGTCATCGTCATCGTCGTCGTCGTCGTCGCGTGGATAACGCCGACCAACAATCGGTGGTGTTTTCCGCATGTCAGTCCATGCACGCATGGATCACGGAGAACTCCATGGCCCGATTGTGACGACCGGTGCCGTATTGCCGTTCGCACTCTTCGTGCGCCTGCACATCGATGTGCAGGCGCGCGTGCCAGATCTCCCGTGAGTATATCACCCCCTGCAACGTTGTCCTCTCCACTGGTGCCCCCCCCCGCACTATCTCCCCCACGTCGTCCCTCGGCGACGGCGCGATGCTGTCTCCTCGGATCGGGCGTAGGCGGGTGGCCGGGATGGGTCCAACTCCTTGATTTGTCGCTCGCGGTTCTGCAGTCATCGATGGCGTGGGTCCGACACAGCACTCGCATTGACCTGTCTGAGGCCGATCCAGTGCTGCTTGACGATGGAGTAGTTGAGGGCGAGGGCGAGTGGGGCAGCAGTGCGCCTTGTCTGCGCTAGGGCACGAGAGATTGAGGTAGAGGGCGAGGGCGAGGCACAAGAGAGGTAGAGGGCGAGGGCGCGGGCAGGAGGGAGAGGGGCCGCAGAGGATGATGTGGGCGCGTGCGCGAGCAAAGCAATCGGGAGAGGTGAGACTAATTGTATTGCAGAGGGTACTGCAGCTGCCCTTTGGCATTGAAAAGCATGCAATAAAAATACACATATATCTTGTCCTCTGCTTTGCCGTCCCTAATCGTTACCAGTGTGTTTATGTACACCACTAATGAGACGTTCCGCATCGGGAGGGTTTATTTACGCCATGGATCGGACTGACAGGCGGTCCTTTTTGTTTTTGTTTTTCGGCAAGATGGACGGCGACGGCGACGGCGATCGAAGGGCGGTGTGGGCACGGCTGCAGGAGGCCATCGCGTCGTGCGAGGGCGTGCAGGCGGCGCTGGGCGCAAATATGGCTCAGGTGGTCAAGGCCAGCATATCAAATGTCATGGGGCCTGCAGGTTGATCTGGGCTTGCTCCAGTACAGCCAGTCACACTACATCATGGTCAGCTGACCCCTTGGTTGGTCAAGGCAGATAAAATGAATTTTGTATAAGTCAAGGACCCCACCTGGCCAAATGGAATCAGGCCATCTTGAGGATGTTGGTCTGAGCTTGGAACACATTCTTGGGGTCCCACTTGAGCTTGATCTCCTTCACTCTGGCCGCATGTGTCCCAAAGAACTCAGCAATGGGGATCTTATCTTTCTCCTCCTGAGGCACGTTGAACATGTTGATGTAGGTGGAGTCGGTTTTGTAGGGCTTCAGCTCAGCAGCCAGGCACGGACCCATGCCTTGCATTGGTCTTCTTGGTCCTCCTGGTAATAGAGAGGGAAAGGGATGTCCAGTAGTGATTAGGGACCACGCAGCGAGAATCCACATAGCCACGCTGAGTGCGCACACCTTTTCCCATGCAGCAACAACGTTGACGCAGAACCGGGTCTGCCGCCAAGACACAGCACACTCGTCTTCAGGAAGCTCGGCGATCTTGCCTCCCTGGTGATGAGAAGAACCATAAAAGATAAGAAAAGCAAGGCAGTCCCATACACGGAAGAAGGAAATGTACCTCAGTCTCAATCATGACCACTGACATGGGAGAAGGGACTGCTTGGTAGTGCTTCCCAATGATGCTGATCACCTCTTCGTTCAGATCCTAACAAGATAGAGGTGACTTGATATTAATCGTGATACTTGGCCAACGGCTGGAGGGTGTCGTACCTTGAGGAAGATGCCACTCTGATAGTAGTTGCGACCATGCGGAACCATTGGATCGGTCGACTGCTGCACTGCTACGAAGGGCACCGGCCCCACC